>NW_015151713.1:107172-110786 GCF_000732505.1 Cyprinodon variegatus
GAGAGAGAGAGAGCCTCTGACTGATGAGAGAGAGAGAGCCTCTGACTGATGAGCGAGAGGATGGAGAAAGCATCGGACAGAGAGCGGGCTGACGGGCCACTAAGCAGGGCTCCAATCGGTTTCTGAAAGCTTCAGCTTTAGGACCAGGAAGGAGGATGAAGATGTCATGTCAGACTTTTGATGATGGATCTGATCAATTTCCCTGAGTTTTATTTCATCCCTACTGACCACCAGAGGGCACTGCTGAGCTCATTGAATGCACCTTTGAACCCCTGGATGACCACCCAGAAGCTACCCGCTAAGGCTGGCCTGGACGATGCACCAGCAGATGATCCTGCTGTTGCCTCCTGAGTCCCTGATGACCTCCTGAGTTTGGCTTGGAATCAGCATCACGTCCAGCATCTGTGGCTCCTCCAAGCACGTTCACCAGCGTCTACTACACCAACATGGCTGCTCCTCCTCCCCTGGGCCGAGCCCAACATGGCCGCTCCTCCTCCCCTGGGCCGAGCCCAACATGGCTGCTCCTCCTCCCCTGGGCCGAGCCCAACATGGCCGCTCCTCACCGCCTGGGCTGAGCTCTTTTACGAGGTCAAACTGGACTCTCTCATTGAGGTTTTGTGTTCAGGATTCCTGATTCCATGGTTGGTATCAGTCATTCAGTGCTTTCAGCGGCGCCCTCTGGTGGTCAGTGATGATGAAATAGAGCTGTAGTTCCTTTTCTCTGATTTCAGAGGCGCCTTCCAGAACATGATGGATCAATCATCCCATCAGATTAAGGTTTGACCCAAAAGCAGTGTTTGGGTCAAACCTTCATCTGAGAGGTGTTCTTCTTTTACCCTGTTTTCAGTGAGATGCTGATGAAATGAAAAGCTTCTCCTGTTCAGAGCGTTAAGCTCTGATGTTCTGATGTAGAATGGATCCATTTTCCTTGGCGTACCTGTGCGGCAGCCATGTTGTCAGCATCCTCCTTCTTGCTGGTTGCCGGGTAGAAGACGATGTTGTCGACGGTCTGGATCAGTTCCAGCTGTACGACACATTTAATCAGCAGGCCAGCAAACAGCCTCTGGTCTGAGACTCCTGCAGGAGAGAAACGAGAGGAGCGTCTAACCCGAAGGTTCCTTCTGCGGCTCACAGGTCTGCTGGGTTTACTCACGGGCGTTGGACCTGCCCTTCCAGGTGTCGTCGCTGGACATCTGGCTGTGTCCCCTCTCAGACAAAGCTCTGTCATAGCTGCTCTGGGACTGAGTGTCAAAGTCAGCCTCCTGCAGAACAGACAGCAAAGAGTCAGAGGTCCGAGTCTCTCCTGTCAGGAACCGTCGGATGAAGGCCTGTGGCTCCTTACAAAGTGCTTCCCCTCGGCCGCCTCATCATCCTGTCCCGTCGGTCGCCATGTCAACAAGCTGATCAGAGCACAAAGCAAACGATTAAACGGTGGGCGTGGAAAAGACCCGCATCCTGCCGCAGAATGAATCCGTCACTCACGCATGAGGGCTGGTGTTCTGGAAGATCTCCAGCATGCAGGAGCAGGTGACGTTCCAGACCTCTGGGCTGAACTTCTCCCCATTCAGGATCACCAGGTTCTCCAGACAGTTGGTCCCTGATCGGGCCAGCTGCTCGTTATCTACAGGAGAAAGGAAAACAACTCAACACTCGTTCCTAAAAGTTAAAGTCAATCCGCTGGACTTTGTTTGAAGACGTTTCTCTTCCATCCAGGAAACTTTTTCAATTCAAAATGTCAGAAATAGCGTTGATGGTATATAAATGGGTATTTGAGGATAACAAAGAAACAAAACAGAACGACCCCTGTTCCAAAGGGGCGGACCCGTTCATCGGGTTTAATCTGCATGTTTTCTGAACCAAAACCAGGCTTTGCTTTGGTCCACGCTATAAAACCTGGAACTCAACGCTGTTTCTGGCATTTTGAATTGGATTGTTTTGAACTTTTTTGGAATAACTATGACCTGGATGACTGAAAATCTTCACCAGCAATTCCTGACTTTATGGGTCAGATGGGCTTCAGCTTCATTTACCAACAAACTGAGCAAAACCAAGTGGAACTCCAGCAGGAGAAACCTGATCAGTTATCCACCGCCATCTCCTCAAGCTTCCTACCTTGCCTCACGCACCACTGCAGCTGCGTGAAAATGTCCTCCAGTAAAATCTCACTGAGCGGCTGGTAGAACTGGGTGAAGACGTCGCAGACGGCGTACAGTGCGTGGTTACACGTCGTGGTCATCCACTCGATTTTCTGGAAGAGAAACACGTCGGTGAGGACTTTGGCGCCCATCAGGAAACGCTCCTTTCCTTGAACTCTGACCTCGGTCTGCTGTTCCGGCAGCTTCATGTTGTCAAAGATGCGGAAGACGATCCTGAAGAGGTCGTGCCACCAGTGCTTCTCGAAGGTGTGGCCGTAGCTCTTCATGATCTCGAACATCACCGTCAGACCTCTGCGGCGAGCAGCAGCAGACAAGAAGATCCAGACGTTAAAACCCAGAAGTTAAACCTAAATCTGGCCTCAGACGTTCCTCCATCAAGCTGCTGTTAGCTTAAAGTTGGGCTGATGGATTAAATGGATCCGTTCATCAACTCTGCTTTTTCCTCACCTTTGAACTCTTTGCTTCCATAGATTAACTGGGATCGTTTTTCTGTTATGAGCTCAGTGGGTGAACAGTGTTGTTTTCGTCAACGATAACAAAATGATTTCGTTGACGCTCCTTTTTTTTCATGACGATGACGAGAACTGAGTAGCTAAACATGGATCTTTGATTACTAAAACATGATTAGTAAAGGTTTTAGTTTGCGTCAACGAGACTAAATCAAAATTAGCGGCTGGTCGGTTTTAAACTGCATCATTATGTTGTAATCTGCTAAGCAGTATCTGCCGTGCTGCTACGTCCCGTTTCTTCACGCCGCCCACCTGTCGTGCAGCGGTGCACATCCTGCATGACCACACATGGATCAGCGGCAGGGGATGGAAATAAGCTGGAATGATCCGGTTCTGGGCTCTGAACTCTGAAAAACTCTGCTCTTCCAGCTGTGGTTGTGCAGAAATGCGTCATTGCGTAGCTTAGCTAAGAGTCTGCGCTTTACGCTCCACTCTGATGCTTCGCTCTCAACAGTACGACTCTTCCTGCTCTCGCTACTTAATAAACTAGATGTGGCTGATCATCCTCTGCCTAGCGTACCTATGTCTAACTATCAAGATTTTATTTCTTCCAGCTCACAAGAGGTGATGCTAAACTTCTTTCATTTCTACCAAAAGGAATCCCTAAACTATATCAAAAGAAAATATTTCATTGCATTCTGTTTATTTCTGGATATAGATCCAGATGAAAAGGTTCATAGATCTTTAAATATTTCTCTCTCATTCTTCTCGTTTCTATTTAAATATGATGTAAATGTTTCCTTGTATTGTCATTAAAACATTTTCTCTGTTTCCTTTAATTATTTCAACATGGGTTGCCATGGCAATTATGCAGGTTCTCTCTGTATATTTATTTTATATCAAAACCCTGTGAAATTAAATCTACTTCGACCCCAGAGCAGCAGTAACAAAGGGGTGAATTCAAGAAATAAAACCAAATAATTTCAAAAAATAGAAAGAACAATGTTTT
>NW_015151713.1:112622-113223 GCF_000732505.1 Cyprinodon variegatus
GGCCACCGCTCCCCAAAGATTATTGCAGACTCCTCCATGATCAGAGGAGAACTAAAACCTGCATTCACATGAATTCTGTTGCAGAAACCAGTTTGGGGAAAAGAGGACAGAAAGAGAGCTGGGTGTTTTCAGTTTCACTACCTGGTGCGGACGTCCAGCTTACAGCGGTTGATGATACAAGACAGCTCAAACAGGATAGGGAACCAGCCCCGAACCCAGACCCGGTCCCCTGGTGCTACGTTCATGTCGTCGCTGGTGTACTCCCTCAGCGCCTGAAAGGAGGGTTACTCTGTCAGCCTAAATATGCCAGAGAGGCAGAGCGGCGAGGCCGGGGTGAGGCTACCTGCGGCCGCTCAGACACGTATCTGGCGCAGTGCCGGATGAGGCGGATGGCCTCCATGCTGGTGTCAGGAAAGGCGGCGTTGCACACGAACTCCGACAGACACTTAACGGCATCCTGGAAGGAATCTATGGCAGCCGCAAAATGCTCCTGGAACGTGTTCACTGGGGAGAGAGGAAGCAGCTTACATCTGATCACTGATAACAGCTGACACCTGCTCATGTTTATCTATTCATAGAAATGGTCAGAGTCACATGGTGT
>NW_015151713.1:115896-117131 GCF_000732505.1 Cyprinodon variegatus
TGATTCAGTCCAGATCAGCTGGACTTCTAGTCTAGATGTGGATCAATAAAGTCTGAGGTTCATCCAGAGCTTCTAATGGGCTTTCATGGCATTTGCAGTGTTTTATCTGGTGAGGATAAATATTTTTTTCTGTGTTTAATCACCTATAAATCAGACATGCTGACATTTAAAATAGTGGCTCCACCTGAAAAACATTCATCAATGCCTTTCCATTATACAAACACAAACAATCGTATTATTAATTTATAGTTTGGAAGCTGAACTTGCTTTAATTCACTGATGTAATTTCAGGTGGAATTTGCTGCTAAGACCCTCTGGGCTTAAGGGGTCTAACACCCCCTGCTGTCGGGTTCCCTCCTCCTCCTCCATCAGCCGTACTTACTGACGATGTGCCCCGTAGTCTGGAAAGCCAGCTCCACGATGGTCTCGTCCCGATCGGAGGCGGCCTGGTGGAACACAGAGAAGATGTTCTTCCAACCGGAGCGGATGTTGGCAGCCTGGGAGTTCACCATCTGGGCCACGCAGCGGATCACCATGTCTTTGATAGTGGGAGACCTGCCAGACGGAGAAGCCGGATATGATCAGGATGTCTGTCCTGGTCGGTTGTGGTCTGGGGATGGGTTCTATCAGGGAGCTCCACCTGTTCTTTTTCATGATGTGCTCAAAGGGCCTGAGGAAGTCCTTCTGGAAGCGGAAGTTAGCCAGCTCTCCTTTCTCCAAGAACTTCATGGAGAGCTGCCTCAGTGAATCCACGGCAAAGATGGCGACGTCCTCGTTGGGGTTACAGCCCACCTGGAACATAAACACAGGAGCCGTTAGCTTTCAGACCGTCCTGGTTCACTTTAACATCCCACTGTGGGACAGTGAAGGGATTTGTTATTCTATTCTACTTAATTCTTCATCAAAATGAATTATTTCTTAGTTTTCATTGAAAATAGCTCGTCTCCTTTCCTTCACCCTACATCGGCGGTTTTCAAAGTGTGAGGCGCGCCTCCCCTAGGGGGCGCCGGAGCACTTTAGGGGAGCCGCGGTGCGAGGGAAAAAATAAACCGGAAAATAATTTTTAGTAAAGAAAAAGGCAGGGGAGACGAGCTCTGGCGTAAGTAGGAACAAGAGTTTGAGAAAACAGTTGAAAAGTGAGTTTGGGGTTGTTCTTATCATTAGAAAAATGAAAAAAGGGCGTATTTGCCATACAAAGGCCCCGATAAAATAATTATAATGGGAGGAAATGTTTT
>NW_015151713.1:117697-122294 GCF_000732505.1 Cyprinodon variegatus
TATTTATGTTTGTAAAACACTGTGCAGCACAGTATTTTATTTTATTTATTTTAACTCTGCCACTTTTATTTTTAATACGCTTTTTTAAGGTCCACATCTGTGTGACTACTTTTGCTGTTTTAACTCCACGATACCCAATAAAGGGAATTTCTATTCTATTCTATTTCAGCTCTTTTTGCAGAGTAGTTTGCAATGATTGCAGATGCAATCATTTGCAATGTTTGGTTATTTGGGTGTTTCATAGCCTGGGCTCGGGGCCCCGGGGCCCCTTGTCTCCAGTGCTGTCATTAAGCTCTGGTCGAGTTAAACACATCTTTAAAAAAACCTGAAATCACCACAAACTGAATTCAACATTTATCAGCAGCCTTTCATTCTGTGTGGAAACGAGCAGCAGAACTAAATTCAACGTATGAAATCATGAAGCCTTTTAATCCACAGCAGCTCAGAGGAACAGAAACCAGTAAGAGTGAAGAGCTGATGGTCTGGATCTCGGTGCAGCTGAGGGGACAGCATCTGGATCAGGAGTCTGAGACCAGCTCAGGGAGCCTCTGGTCAGACATGCTGGGGTCAGAGGCAGGCCGCCTGTGATGATAGGTGAGCTGAAGCTCCGGAGGACCGACGGTCCCACTAACCTTGTTGAAGTGATCTCCTATAACCTGCCAAATCCGAGACCACTGCAGCCTGATGCGGTTCATGTTGTAGTAGGAGATCTCCACAATCTTCTGCAGGCTGAACATCCGGGGCTGATGGGCGGACGCCAGCTCGTCCATGGACACGGCACACAGCCAGCGGACAAAGTCCACTGCACAGGCAACACATAGCGTTTGGAGTCATTACTAACGTTCAGACGTGAGCCCCCCCCCAGGAGAAAGTCCACTCACCGATGGCATTTCCATCCAGACGGGTGGAGCCGGTGAAAATCCTGCAGGCAGAGAAGCAGCTTTAGAAGAGAGCCAAAGGACAGCAGAAGGCTAGAGTTCAGAGGTCGCCCCACCTGTCCACGGCCACCACCACGCTCTGGGAGCTGGTCTCTCCTACGGACTCCTGGATGTGGGCCATCTGTCTCTTATCCTGACTCCCCACCAGGTTTCCTGCATCAGAAACAGAATAAAAGCTGCTTCTAGCTGTAAAGCAGTGAAGCCGTATTTGCTGGGAGACCCACCCAAGCCCAGGGGCATGAACTCCTCGGTTCCTGCAGGCAGGCCCCTGATGCTCCCCTCTCGCTCTCGAACCACGCCCGAGATGTAGCGCGTCTTCACCCCCGTGCCGATCAGCTGAGCCAGCTCCAGCTGACTGATGCACCTCAGGATCTACAGCAGACACAGCTCTGAGCGGGACAGAACCTTCAAGCAGAACCAAGCTGGGCGGACGACGTACCTCGTGCCAGGAGTTGCCCAGGTAGTTCCCATCGGTGTGAGCCACGGTGATCAGCGTCTTTATGGTGTCGATGTTCTTCTGCTTCATCTCGGTGATGCTGGAACTGGCCGTCAGCAGCGTGAATCTGGCCAGGGCCTGAACGTACGCATCTCTTTCCAGCTAAGGGCGACAACATCAGGTCACTTCCTGCTTCTAATTCACTGCTGCGGCATTAGAGAGAGAGCGCACCTGCATGCTGAAGATGGAGGCGATCCTGATGGCACATCGGATGCCCTCCAGGCACAAGGACGCCACCTCTGGGTCGTCGCAGTCCTGCAGGCCCACGCTAAAGGCTGCCAGCAGCGGGGTCCATGCCAGCTGTGGGACACAGAGGACAGCAGATGATCGTTTCCTCGTCCCCCATCATCAGCATCATCGTCAGCCGCCCACGCAGGGCCGGGAAGCCGTTACCTTAAACATGGGCCTGACGTGCTCCAGGTGTTTGGCGCTGAAGAAGGGAGCCTGTGCGTGGCTGACGGCCTCCATCAGAGCCTTGGCGGTCTTGGCCATTTGCTCCATCTCCATGTTGTAGAGCAGGCGGCGCTGCTTCTCGCTGGCCACGCCTGGAGGAAGAGCAACAACAGTTTCTGGTGTTTCTGAGGCTGAGAGAGAACCATCGAACCCGGTCGGCCCAGAACTCACTCTGCTTGGTGGACTTTGGAGCGACGGAAAACTCTCTGCTCTCCTTCATGGCGATCTTCTTGCCGGCGATCTCGTCGTAGATGGAGGACAGGTACTCCTCTGGGAGGTCCTTGCTGTCGTTGATGCCTCGGTTCATCTTGATGTACTGATCCTTGGTCATTTTGTTCTTCACCTGGAGAGAACCACAGCGCTGAACGCCACGCCTGGAGACCGGGTCGGTACCATCGTTAGGTGCCGGGTTCAACCGCAGTAATGACCGGGTCGGTACCATCGTTAGGTATCAGGTTCAACCGCAGTAATGACCGGGTCAGTACCATCGTTAGGTATCATGTTCAACCGCAGTAATGACCGGGTCGGTACCATCGTTAGGTACCAGGTTCAACCGCAGTGATGACCGGGTCGGTACCATCGTTAGGTACTGGGTTCAACCGCAGTAATGACCGGGTCGGTACCATCGTTAGGTACCGGGTTCAACCGCAGTAATGACCGGGTCGGTACCATCGTTAGGTACCGGGCCTGAAAACACGAGGATCTGGTTCTTCAGGAAGGAATCTTCTAAGGAGGCTAATTAGTGGGCGAACTGCTGGAGGAAACATCAGAACCACAGCTATACTGGCACAAAATAACACAACGGATTCATCCCCATTAAGACCCTCCTGGAGTTCAGGAAGAGGAGCAGGTCCTACCTGAGGGCTGTGCAGGTCAGTGGTCAGCATGATGATGGAATATGCCAGAACATAAGCAGTGTCTGCGCTGGCAAACAGGGTTTGCCTGGAAAGAACAAACATGGTTCATGGTTGGAGCATCAAGTCCCACCGTCCTCTCCCCCCAGACTTCACCGGTTCTCCTACCCTTGGTTACATTCCAGGTAGCGTGCAGCAAACTTCTCCATGAGCCTGTCGATCTTCTGGGCCTCCCCCGGCAGCCTGAAGCCTTCCAGGAAAATCCTCAGAGCGGAAACAAAGTCCCGCCCACAGAAGTCCAGCTGGTCCACATAGCAGTACATCACCTCTTTGTTGAACTTGGTGTTCTCCCCCAGGAACTCGCCCACCTGCGTCTGTCAGGAGCACAGCGAGCCGTCAGCAGACCGACAGACATCCATCAGGGCACGGTTCAGGTTGACGGAGCACTCACTGTGTCCAGTCGGTCCTCCTGGTGCAGGAACTGGGCGATGTCCTCCGCCGAGGATCCCAGCATGCCCTGGTCCTGCAGGTACTGGATCCCACGCTTGGGCTTCTTGTTGAACCTGCAGAGAAAATGATTGGATCCTCCTGATGCATCACGTCTACAAAACTGTTCTGCATTTTTCTGAGTTTCAACCACAAACAACAATGTGAAGAGCAGCAGGGAGACGTTGATCAATTAGTCAGAACTAGTTGATACACTCAGCTGTAAAGGTTAACTTGAGGGTTTAACTTCTGTTCCATTACTGTTGCAAAGATCACATTTTGTAAATGGAACACTGGTTCCAGTAATGATTCTGCTGAGCAGTGTGATGAACCTCAGCGTCTGTCGTTGTTTCCTGCGTCTGGAAGCCCTGATTAGACGATTGTTTGTCGTACCCTTTTTTTCCAAAAGTCAAGTAAATTCACCAAAGGCTGCTTCCTTCTTCTGACTCTCTGCAAACTTCCTGAATGTATTGGGCGCCACCATGTAGATCGCCACTAGGAGGCGAGGAACCGTGCTAGCATGGCGTGTAAACAGTCGTAAGGAACTGAGCTTGGGACGGATGGGTTTTTCAGAGGGTAGTGGAAATGGGGCAATGGCAGATAAACTCAGAGAAGCTCTGCTTTGAAAAATCAAATGTTTGATGAAACGAATTAAACTATGGAATGATACAGGAACTGGTTGAACTGGTCAGAGTGTTGCTCAGTAGCAGAGGGAGTGTGCTCACAGTTCGATGCCGTGCTCGATGATGTCCTTCTGCTGCTTGATCACCTCATACTGCTCTGGGTGGTCGGCCTGAGACGCCGCCATGCTGGAGTAGTTGGAGTCCAGCGAGCTGATGCTGTCTCGCCGTCCCGTCGTCTGCTCTGGGAGCTTCAGCTCTCCTCCCTCAGAGTCTGGTTGATGCTCCTGACCTGAAGACAAACACCCGACATAACTGGCGCGTTCTACGCCCCCAGTATGCTGTCCTGGGATTTAAGGAGGACTCACCCAGGTTGGCCTGAAGGTTCGGATTCACGTACATGTCTTTGCTCCACTCCACCATACATTTGAGAATGGACACCAGACACTCCAGCCCCTTCTTACGTAGGCTCAGCTCCTGCAGGAAAACCAGAGATCCGGGTCACTCCCGCCTCTGGATGAGGACAAGCGGTCCCAGGGAAAGAGGACGCGTACCTGCAGAGGAGTCATCCCAAGCTCCTGGCCGCTGCGGCCCTGAGCGATCTTAGACAGGTCGTTGACCAGACGCTCAAAGATGTTGGCGGCGTTCAGGTCGCAGTCATAGTTCACATATATGTCCACCACACACTGGGCATCTGAGGAGCAACGCAGAGGAGGACATGGTGACCCAATGGAACCAGGGCAGCAAACC
>NW_015151713.1:123155-124707 GCF_000732505.1 Cyprinodon variegatus
CCGACGACGCTGCTAACGTCCCCGACGACGCTGCTAACGTCCCCGACGATGCTGCTAACGTCACCGACGACGCCGCTAACGTCACCGACGACGCCGCTAACGTCCCCGACGACGCCGCTAACGTCCCCGACGACGCTGCTAACGTCACCGACGACGCTGCTTACGTCACCTACGACGCTGCTAACGTCACCGACGACGCTGCTAACGTCCCCGACGACGCTGCTAACGTCCCCGATGACGCTGCTAACATCACCAACGACGCTGCTAACATCACCGACGACGCTGCTTACGTCACCTACGACGCCGCTTACGTCACAACGCCAACATTACTAACAGCATTGCTAAGGTCGTTATCGACGAGGCTAAAATTACTATGGATTCTGCTAACGGCTCTAACAATGCTGCTACCATTACCAACGACATTGATAACGCCAGCAAAGACGCTGCCAACGTCGCCATCAACGCTTTTAACGTCGCTATAAAAGCTGCTAATGTTGCTACAGACGCTACTAACCTCACTGCTAATGTTAGCAGGGTCGTTAGTGATGTTAATAGCTAACTTCGGTCTCAAGGAAGTTCTGCTTCCCTCTTACCAAACTGAAGCAGAGGAGCTGATGTGTTCATCCTAGTCAGGAGGTGTTTGGTCAAGTTTTTACCTGCACAGATGCGGGTCAGGGTCTGAATAACCATCCACTTGTGCTCGAAGGAGCTGGTTGATGTCTCCAAGATAGTGAGAAAGATCTCCCGAAAAAAAACCTAAAATGAAAAAGTAAAGAGTCAGCACGGACCACCAGGACCGGGCAGCATGGCTGCCAAACGAGGAGAGATGAGAAGGTCTTTGTACCTCAATCTGCATCTTCAGGTGGACCTTGAAGTGGGATAGCAGAGTTAGGAAGATAGCTAGCGAGAGCTCGAACACCTCAGGCACGGAGGAGACGCCGTTTTTAGACAAAGCCACACAGAGGTACTGCTTGATGGCGTTTACAAACATCTCATGGGTACGAAAGACCGGGCCGGCCCCCTGCAGCACGGAGAGCAGCAGCTGCAGGGAGACGATTTTAGAGCGCAGCTCATGGGATCTGCAGACAAAAACACATTTTCCTTCAGCTAAAGAACCACACAGCAGGCTGACGGTACGGATCAGGAAATCTGTGACATATTGGGGGGGGTAGTTGTTCTACAGGCTGCTGTGAGGTCTGAGGTTACGGTAACCAGAACCACGTCTGGAAGGGAGACGGCAGCGAGAACAAAGAGGCTCAGAGCCGAGGTGAAGTGACTCCATGGTGGAAAAAAGAACCTGATAGCAAACAGACTCAGGAGTGCGTGAAAGGACGACCGATCACGGTTATCCACATGAGAGCGGTCCGATCCTGGACGGCTCTAGCCCATTTCATCTGGGTCAGTCCCCAGAACCACACTACTGCTCAGGCCAACAAACACACTCCTAAAGCACAAAGAGAAAAGCTGAGGTGGACTGGGAACACAGGTGGACTGGGAACACAGGTGGACTGGGAACACAGGTGGACTGGGAACACAGGTGGACTGGGAACAC
>NW_015151713.1:125517-126543 GCF_000732505.1 Cyprinodon variegatus
GCGTTCCCCTTTAACTAAAGATCTGTCTCTAAAACTGAGTGAAAATAGTCTCAGTTTAAGATGGGCTTCTTACATAGTATTTGCTTTTCCTTCTTTAGAAATGATATTTTACAATAAAACTAACAGCCTAAACTAAATACATTTTCTGAATGAAAACCAAGCAGTTTTCCCACCAGGATGTCAGCAGAGGAAATGGAGGAGCGGTCCTCAATGATGCCGTTCATCTGCTGAGCCTCGGTTCTGCCTCTAGGGGGAGCTACCTCCGTCTGATCAGAAGCAGAGGAACCCGGGCGATCAACACCTGAAACAGAGACATCCTCTAATCCCCTTATCTACTAACAGTAAACACTTGAGGAGAAACACTGAAGGCAAGCCGAACCTTCTCCACCGTGGGTCCCCGGCTCTCCCTCGCCCTCCGCCAACTCTTCCGGGTTTGGGCCGGTGCCTTCCTCCGCTGCTATGGGATGCTTCTCTACAGCTTCATCCTCAAACACTGAATCTGATCAAAGTTAGTTTCATCAGAAGTGCCCACTCCACATGTCTAATCTCACATTTTTATTTCAAACCTCCTATCAGACTAACCTCTAGACGGTGTGACCTGGTCAGAGCCTCCATCTTCAGGTTCTCCATTAACAGAGTGCGTGTCCTGGTCCAACTCAGCGCCTGGCGGTGGGGCTGTAGAGCGAGCGGCGTCGCTGCTGATGGTGAGGTCTGGAGTTCTGACTCTAGGGGATGGAGAGCTCTGAGGCTCTGGGGTAGGAGTCCTCCTTCCGCCTGGGTTCGGGGACGGGTTCTGATGGGGCAGACGTAGCTGCTGCTTCTCCTGCTCCTGGGCCTCCAGGGCCTGTGGACACCAGAGGAGGATAATAAGAGGAGTGTGGCATCACCACAAACCGATCGTGGATGGATCCTGGTTGGATCTAACCAGGATCTGACCCGTAACCCTCCTGGATCTGACCCGTAACCCTCCTGGATCTGACCCGTAACCCTCCTGGATCTGACCTGTAACCCTCCTGGATCTGACCC
>NW_015151713.1:128360-129780 GCF_000732505.1 Cyprinodon variegatus
TGACCCGTAACCCTCCTGGATCTGACCCGTAACCCTCCTGGATCTGACCCGTAACCCTCCTGGATCTGACCTGTAACCCTCCTGGATCTGACCTGTAACTGACCCCACTGATCCTGTACCAGATCCTGAGAGACCATCTGAGGTTATTTTAGGGTCGTCTGAATGAATAATGAGTCCAGAGCCAATCATCTTCGTTACAGTGAGGAGTTGAACTAACAGCCTGGGTCTCCATGCGCGTGAAGATGACATTGAGCATCTGAGTGAGGGTGGCCTTGGCTGTGGTCTGGTTGATGAGGTTGCGGCTGGCCAGGTAGATGTTGTAACAGGTCCTGACGGTGAGCAGCACCGTGCCCTCGTGGATCTCTATGTGCGGGGAGGTCACTGCTGTCAGCAGAGCCTGGACAGACGCCAGAGGAAGAAAACGTTAGCAGACAGGATGTGTTCAGAGCACGCTGCCCTGCTGAGTCACCGCTCCACTTCCCCTTCAGCTTCACTACTGCATCAGTTCACCGCTATATGGTGGATCTACTCTCAGGTCTGCATCTAACATAAACAGAGAAGACTGCAGAACATCAGCATCCAGTTCTAACAATCAGGTTGGTTGCAGGGCCAAGGACGGCCTGAATGATCTCCACAGATCCTCAGATAGATGATGGAGAGGTTCAGGCTGCACCAGTTTATCAGAAACACGCCTGCTTTCAGACAAAGAGCTAAACAGCAGCAGGCATGTCTGATTGATCCGGGCAGCATCTAAAGGTTCCAGGTTCTGTTAAAGAGAACATCTCCCAGGGACCCTTCCCCGGACATAGAAGCAGCTGCTCCTACCTTGATGATCTGGAGCTGGACTCCCTCGTCCGTCTGTGGACCCTGGAAGCAGTTGCAGATGGTTTCCACCAGCCGGTCGATGAGCCTCTTACCCGGCGTTTTGCTGTCGGGGGCGTTGCCGGTGATGTGACCGTATGCTATCAGCTTCTGCAGAGGGGAGGGCAGCAGAGGTAGATTCAGGGTCTGAGTTTCTGATGATCCCAGATCTGCAGTTTGACGCTGTGATCAATGTTTCATGCTAAAACCGCAGGTTAGGCCGCTGTCACAACTCGCCATTTAGCCGACGTACTCCCACCGTCCCAGAATCTCCTAAACGCTGCCATACGCTTATTTTTCTATGTATTTCTGTTTTATTTTGGGCGTATAAATAGAGCTTTCCTAAGGAGTCCAGAACTTCTGTCCAACGACATGCATTATGAAGCATCAGTCAAAGCTGCTCCCCTCAGGTGCATTGGAGGCTCCGGTCTGCATAAAAGGATGTCTTCGATCGCGGTATTAACCAGGCTGCTGTTTACCGCCCGCCTTAAAAAAACAGATAAATAAAAAGTAAAGAAAGCAGGTTTCTGGTGTCAGCAGATTTGAGCGTCATGTCTGC
>NW_015151713.1:130896-132106 GCF_000732505.1 Cyprinodon variegatus
GTCAAGGTGTGAGAGGAGCTGTAGCTGAAACATGACGCACACCTAAGGTCATTTTAGAGTAACTAGTCCACCTAATGGTCATGTCTCAGGAAGCCAGAGTATCCAGAGAGAACCCACGGCTGCACATGGAGAACATGCAGAACTGTAGCAGAAATAAACCAGTCTGGGAATCAAACCAACAACCTTCACGCTGCAAAGCAGCAGCACCACAGTCTGCCCAGCATGCAGGCTGTTCTACTGAAACCGATTCGCCTCCTTATTCCTCCGCTGACAGCTGAGGGCCATGAGTAAGACCAACGAGAGCAAACAGACGGCGCTCACTGCATAGAGCAACACCAGAGAGAGGAAACCCACCTGCAGACAGTCCAACGAGGTGCTGACGATCCGGGGCGACTTGGACTGACACGCCAGCTCGAAGGGCAGCACATATTTATCAGCTTCCACATAGTTGGCTTTGGGGGGAACGACGGTGCCGTCCCTGGAAGAGACACAGCTGCCTTTAAGCCTTTACACGGCAACTTAGCGTGTTTTAACAACTGCATTACGCATTACCAACCCCCCTCAGTGAGGTCTAGAAGCACTAGATCTATATCCAGCCATTCAGCAGAGATCCTGCTATATGGCTGCACATCTGATTTTAGCATTTGACCAATTAGATGAGACCTGAATGATAGATTACCTACTGGAAATTAAGCTGAAATAACAGTTAACAAGTCAAGAAAAAAGGTAAAAAGTAAAGCTAAACAGTTAATAAGCCTAATTAACTATAATATTTAGCTTTATAAACTAAAAAATATCAGTGCCACTATCAGCATTAATGCCTCTAAGGTGATGTTGCAGCTCAGAAAAGGCACTGGAGCTTATTTTAGCTTGAAAAGCAGCAGTTTCAATATTTTCTATAGATTTTTATGTTATTGTAGGTTTATAAATGTTACACTTTGATATATACACAGTGATTCTGATAAAAGTGGGAAAATACTTGCTGCGTAAATGTTCTGTGACCATCAGAATGCTTCAGTGTTATTCTATGGGTCAAACAGTCGAGTAAAAGAACATGAATGGTCCATCAGTAGAGGTTATGAGACGCTGTGACACCAAAGCCGCACAGCTCTGGAACCGTCACAGCTCTGGAACCGTCACAGCTCTGGAACCGTCACAGCTCTGGAACCGTCACAGGTCTGGAACCGTCACAGGTCTGGAACCGTCACAG
>NW_015151713.1:133489-134600 GCF_000732505.1 Cyprinodon variegatus
ACAGGTCCGGAACCGTTACAGCTCCGGAACCGTTACAGCTCCGAAACCGTTACAGGTCTGGAACCGTTACAGGTCTGGAACCGTTACAGGTCTGGAACCGTTACAGCTCCGGAACCGTTACAGCTCCGAAACCGTGACAGGTCTGAAACCGTTACAGCCCTGGAACCGTTACAGGTCTGGAACCGTTACAGGTCTGGAACCGTTACAGGTCTGGAACCGTTACAGCTCTGGAACCTTTTGCATGGACATGATGGAGAACAAATAGATGAGACCTGACTATTCTCAAGCATGTCTTTATTACTGCTGATCAAAAAAGACCTATTATTGTTGAAGAATAAAAAATAAACAGTTTAACTGCTGCAGCTGAGGCTGTTTTACTCAAACTATTTGTAATTAGAGCTCACAGTTCCTCAGTTATTTGCTTTTCCATTTGGGTACACTAAAACAGGCGAGGATTACTTCAAAATGAGGAGGTTGGTGTTAAAACATTAAGGAAAGAAAGGTTGAAAGCTAGTTGAAAAGTTACAGCCTAGTTAACAGTTACATGTAGGTGTATAAAGTAGAAACTGTCAGTGCCAGTATCAGCATTAATGCCTCTAAGGTCTGTTGGACCAAAAATAAAATGTGTTTCTTTCACTCTGAGGGTTTTTATTGAATTTCTTCTAGAAGCACTTTTGTTATTTTTGTAAGGCCGTCTGCAGAGCTGCAGATACTGCAGTAAAGCAATGGCTGAGCTGCTACCGAGCGGCTTCAGGCCTCCTCGGCTCTGTGGCTGCTGCTCAGCAGGAAGCAAACATCTGCAGCGTGTCAGCAGGATACTTACTTCTGTCGTTCCAACTCCTCCTTGATTTCATCTGTAACAGAGAGACAGACAGAGATAAACAAATGAGAAAAATCATCTGAGGGTCATTTCCAGACTGACAGCACGCCGCGGTAGGAGCCCAGGATACCCGGCTTTTCTCTCCTCCCATCATCTCAGCTCATCAGCTCCTCTCATTAAGGATCCAGGGGCAGATCTAGAGGGGGTGGGGGGCGGGGGGATGGCCCCTTTGACATTTCTTATAATGATATTATAACTAGGGGTGAGTATTGGCATGGGTTTTGCGATATG
>NW_015151713.1:136884-138717 GCF_000732505.1 Cyprinodon variegatus
CGTGACATCATCAATGACCCCTCACCCCCCACCATGAAGAGGCTTCCCAGCATTCAATGCAGGACCAGCAGGTTCTGCAGCAGCTTCTTCCCCACCGCCATCACACTGATGAACTGATGGATAAAATGGATTATTGTATTTATAAAAGATTTTATTTTAGAACTGTAAATAAACAGTCATATGTTTATATTACTTTTTTATGTATTTATTACTGTTTTTCAAGGCTGCACTTAAAAAAAATGAAATTATCTAGAACTGTTTTAAACTACATTTCTTTTTGTTTAAACTCATTTTTACAAAATGAGAAAATAAATCTGTCTAAGTCTAACTTTGCCAATGGAACAAGAAAATTTAAATAAGAAAGTTTTATTTCAAGTGCATATCATCTAATTATCTTATTCTAAGAATAAAAAATCTCATTCCATTGGCAAATCATCTTATGCACATAATCAAATTAAGGGTAAAAAAAACTTTATTTATTTCTAGATGGTTTCTGCAGTGAACTGGCTTCACTAAAGGCACCGAGGATGATGACCTCCATAGTTCCAGTCTGAGGAACAGTGGGAGTGTTATCATGGTCGCTATAGTAACGGAAAGCATCTGATTTAAAAACAGCATCTCTATGCAGACGGTTAGATGAAGTTTTTTCATCTAATTCCTCCAGAATGACAGTGGAGGACCTGAGGACCTCACAGCTCTAGTCAGAGCTCCACATCCACCCGTCTGCTTCTTTCATTCAATTCTATTCAGTTTATTTCATCNAGAAGACATTTTCTGACTTTTCCTTCCTGTAATGATGGCAGGGCGCTGGGACACAGATTAAAAGTGGTACGAACCGCTGTGTTCAGACCTTAATGTGTAAAGATGTGCAAAGCTCTATTAGCTGCAAAGCTGCTCTCTGCTCAGTGATTTATTTGGACAATATGGATGCTGCGCGTTCATTTTCCTGTGGGTTTGTTTAGGATTGACCATAAGACGCTTTTGGGCCTGTCAGTTCTCAGCCAGCCCTCAGTGCAGATCAGACCCTGCCAGCCCCATGAACCCACCGTATCCCCAGTATCTAATAGGCCAAACTGATGAGGATTCAGAGCTCACTTCCTTCTGAAGTGTGCACCCCCACCCCCCCAGAGGAAATCATTTTGTGCAACACACACCAGAAATGTCCCAATCACAGTGGGACAGCGTTCAGCAGCAACCAGGAAAGTGTGAGTCATGGCGTTCTGCTCTCAGAGTCTCTGATCCCCGCATGAAGTGATGAATGTTTTACAGCGCTCAACCTGATGAGGGTGCAGAGCTCTAGGATGTCACTGAGACAAATGAACCGCTAACCTGAGCAGAGAGACACGCTGGCAGCACAGCAGGGTTCAGGGGGGGGAGAATGTGATGCCATTAAAACCTGTTAGCGTCGCCCCCACCTTTAGATTTAAAACAGTCCAACTATGGGACTTAGTTTACCGGAGCGGTTGGTCTGAGACTGGAAGAAAACTTTGATATGATCTGTTCATGCAAACCCGTCTGATGCGAAACATGAAAGATGACGAGGACTTTAAAAACTGCAAAGTCATGGAGGAAATGAAAGACGCAGTAACTGCTCTGCAAATAAAGACTAAGCTTTGAAAAACCAGAGAGAAAGAAAAACAACAGAAACACTGCAAGACATGGTTTATCTAAATAAGTTTTATCTTGAACTGAGGAGGAAAGTGAGACACTTTCTGTTTGAGGAAAACTGAGGAGAGTCACTCCAAGGACGGCCCCCACAGCATACCTGGGCAGGTGGATAAGGAGTGGTCAGATCAGCTGGCTGGTGTCCTCACAGACATCTTTAACACCTGG
>NW_015151713.1:142836-144190 GCF_000732505.1 Cyprinodon variegatus
CTTTCCACGCTAAATATTTATATATATATTATTTTTTTACTGATCTAAAATCATGTAATCATATCGATATGCAAAGGACAGAAACATAGTTAATAAATATCAATAATTGTCAATCATTCTATTATAATCGAATCAATTATTGATATCTATTTATTCTTTTTTCTCTTTTGCACATTATTATTATTACTTTAGCTCTGGAATGAAGGAGGAGCTAATAGATGAGCAGCAGACACCGTGGGCTCAGCAGCCTGTCTGGCGTGGCGTGGCGTGGGGTGGGGAACATTATCCGCTCAGGTGGAAACAGGTTCCAACATCCGAGAGAGAGATCAGGACCAGGCTGGGTGACAGAGCTACGTTCAACGCTCTGATTGGTCCGTTGGGCTAAATTAGCCCCAACAGGCTAACAGGCTAACAGAGGGATCATTAGATAGAAACAATGACGGCAGCTGGCAGTGATGACAGGGAGCAGAAACACCCACAGCTCGCGCGCCTCTTCCCCCCAGTCCCCCCCCAGCAGCTCGCGGCTCTTCAGGCCGTTCAAACCGGACGGAGCTGAAGTTAGCTTCCGACCTGCCCTGGGATAAAGGAGCATTCCGCTGTTTTTATGCTCCTTAAACCATTTAATTAAAATTCACCCTTTATATAAAGTTTGCTTTAAATGACACGTTGATCCCAGAGTCTCCATCTTGATCAGCCCTATTTTCTATCATTTCTGGGCTGAACTGGATCGGAGGAGGAACCGATCAGGGAGCGGAGCCCGGATTCCCCAACAGCCGCAACCCGGACCAGGCTGAGCCAAAACCGGGACCAGGCTGAGCCAAAACCGGGACCAAACTAAACCAGAACCGGGACCAAGCTAAGCCAGAGCCGGACCTACCCAGCGCCACCTGGCAGGCTGTGCGCAGCTGGCTGTGCTGGCTCCTCTTCACCTCCTTGTCGGACAGGATTTTCTCCAGCGCCCTGGACAGAAACATGCTCTTGGTTCTGCTGTTCTCTGACCGCCGCTGCTCCTGCATCTCTCGCTCGGTAACCTCCGCTCTCCTCAGGCCGCCATGCTCCGCCTGGCGCCGGGGAAGCGAGCAGGAGCCGGGTTGTGGTTGTCCGTCCAGCAGGGCTGCTAGCTCAGCTGTAGCGCCGCCATGCTAGCTACACGTCACGTCACGTGACGAGGATGGTCAGCTAGGTGTGCCGCCCGAACCGATCCGGTACTTTAGCTTCATGTTTTTCCTGGAAAATAAAAACTCCTCCTTATTTGACTTCTTTCTTCTGTTTCTGTCACAATTTTATAACTTTTTAACATTGGGAAGGAAAATACATTAAAAGTCACATTTATAACTATCTTCATCATCATCAT
>NW_015151713.1:145620-148535 GCF_000732505.1 Cyprinodon variegatus
TAATTGTATGCCTATTTATTTATTTAGCATTTATTTATTTCTGTATTTATTTGTAAATATGGCACAGTTGGTCCTCCATAGAATGTTCCTTTAATAGGTTAGAGCAGTAAAACGTCCGGCCATAACATTTTTTCCTGCATTACTTTTACTTTTACATTTGAAGTAGTTTTAAAAATGGTACTTTTACACTTTTAGTGGAGTAAAAAGCTGAAGTTGATCCTCTAACTTCTACAGAGGGGTTTATAAACAGCAGGATTAATACTTCTGCATGAGTAATAAACATGAATACTTCTACATCTCTGATTCCATCCCTCCCAGTATCTTCCACCCTGCTGTGAGAAGCTGGATAGTTTCTCTTTGCATCGTCTGCACCTCAGATCCTGCCTGCTGGTAGATCTGGGTCTATACTGGTCTGGTGCTGCAGTTCTGCTCCTGTGCTGCCGGGTATCAGCCGCTTCAGCTATCTGTCGGTGATATATCCCATACAAGGATGTTCCTGTTCCTTCACTCACAGTGCAGTCTGTGGATCCTGGATGTGGGATGTCCAGCATGTATGGAGAGTAGGGTCCGTGTTCCTAACATCAGTGGCCTGAATCTCCTCCTTGGTCCAACATGTTATCCCAGCAGGTCAGACAGAGACATAGAGAGCAGATGCAGGCCAGCTTCCTTCGTCCATCTTGTTGAAGTGATCAGTGACCCAGAGCTCCAGGAGAGCTCGGTCCAACCACTCATCATTCATTGGGTTAACCATAGACTTAGACTCTTCTGTTGTCCACATCCTCCCTGGGGAGGATGTGGACAACAGAAGCTAAGAAGGAAGGGAACTCTGGGTAATGAAGGTGAAGAACAGCTGATGATGAACGGATCTCCAGAAACTGTTAGAATCAAGATCCAGTTCTTCTGCTCTGGTTGTCATTATGTTCGGTGAACCAGGGTTGGGTGGATTATTATTTAACTCCTTACTGACTGAAGACAATTTTCAGTGTTTTTAGTCTTTTTGGGATGTTTTTTACAAACGCTCTTTTTATAGGAGGAGTTTGCTGTGATATAAGAATCAAGCCAAAGACTTTTAAGTGTTTTAATCAGCGAAGCAAAGATGGCCGTTTATTGTCCCTCAGAGTCAGACAGCAGGAGGGAAATCACCTTGATGCCGTGGCTCAGTGGAAGATTAAAGCCTGAATAAGGCTGGAGTTTAACTTCCACTGAGACACAGAACATGGAGGATTTTATTCATCTGATGAAGGAGAACTACAATTTAAAGCTCCTCATTTAATGATTTTCAGCTGACACTTGTTTTTACATAAATAGGGATTTTTAACAGACTTGTTAAAAGTCAAAAGTATTTAAATCCCTTCAGAAAGCTTCATGTTTGTGAGCGCCCCCTGGAGGTCAAAATGTGACAAAACACCCGCAGAGCTTCAGCCTCAAAACAACTAAAAGAAGAGAAATGGCTTCTGTTCAGGATTTCAATTCAAAAAGTTGCTGAGTGACCTCACTGCTCTGATGCGTTTATCAGCAGATGAATGGATCAAAGCCGTTCTATAGGTTGACCACCAGATGGCGACAAACGCAGAACAGATTCCTCATTGTGAGAAAAGTTTGAGGTTCTCCTCTGTGTTGAAGTAGAGTTCTAGTTCTTAGTGCAGAAACTTCATGAGGGAACCATCCTCTTCCTGATCAGGAGTTTTACAGCTTTTCATGGAAAATAAATGCTGGAGCTGAGGCAGCAGCAGGGGCGGATTTAAGAAATGTGGGGCCCTAGGCAAAGACAGGCAGGGGGCCCCTCTGAATGGAGAACACATAAACAGCCCCATTCTCCAGACAGAGAAATGTTAATAGAATAGACATCCATTATCTGTTCTAGGTTGTGTCCCTCTCTTCTTGTCCCTTTTCTTCTTGTTTTCCTCTCTATGTTTTGTACTCAGCTGACTTTTCATGCTGTCTCTAAAGGAATGAACGATGAAAAAGATCAGGTCTTCTGTGTGATTTTTTGTAGTCTTTTTTAACCCAGTCGGCCTTTAACAGCAGCTGGTTTTTCTTAGAAACTTTTAACCTTTAATCTGACGGGATGATCTGATTAAACTGGATCTATAATGTGACCTGAGATGATGTGTTGTTATAGAAACACTCAAACAGATTCATTCAACTTCTTGAAAGTTGACAGATGCTCTCCATCCAGTCTGATCTTCATTGGTTTGGTTTGGCAGAAATATCAGAGGCCCAAAAAACTTTAGTTATTTTAGTTATTAGAAATGTTTTTTTCCTCCTAATGTTCGTCCGTCACAAACAATCCTACTAAAACAGAACAGATGCTGTAGATTAGAAGTATGAAGATGTATGCTTGACCCCGCCCCATCCTAGGGGTGGGGTCAGAGGTCACAGCGCTAAAACCATGATCCCTATTTATTCCCCGGATTGCTGTTGCTCGTTGGCAGTACAGGGTTGAAGTGAAGCCACCGGCCACCATATTGGTACTCCCTAGTTAGACTTGTCTCAATGTGAACAATCTGTGCTCTACAGCATTGAACAACAATGATGTTCTCATTTTCAGCTAAAGACTTTTAAAATAAAGATAAATTCATCAGTTTGACCCAGACTGGCTGTTTCAGAGCATCAGTAGATTAACTTTAACTTAGAATAAAATAAATCGGCCAATCACATTGCAGAGTCATTATGAAGTCAGAGAAGCCTATAAAGCAGGTAATATAACATATTATACACTCACCGGCCACTTTATTAGGTACCCCACGCTAGTAACGGGTTGGACCCCCTTTTGTCTTCAGAACTGCCTCAATTCTTGGTGGCATAGATTCAACAAGGTGCTGGAAGCATTCCTCAGCGAGTTTGGTCCATATTGACATGATGGCATCACACAGTTGCCGCAGATTTGTCGGCTGCACATCCATGATGCGAAT
>NW_015151713.1:150775-151995 GCF_000732505.1 Cyprinodon variegatus
GTGGTCTTCCATTTCCTGACTATGTTCCTAACTGTCGGAACAGACAACTGATTTCTCTTAGACAGCTTTCAGTATCCTTCCCCTAATTCATGATGATGAACAATCATGTGACAGTTGTTTTGAGACTCCCATGTCGCTACTCTTCAGAGAAGATTCACAGAGGAGGGAAACTTACAATTGCCCCCCTGAAATACTCTCTCATAATTGGGTTCACCTGTGTATGTAGGTCAAGGGTCACTGAGCTTCCCAAACCAATTTTGATTTCCAGAAATTGGTTCTAGAGATTTTTAAATCAGTAAAATGACAACAGTGCCCAAATTTATGCACATGCCTAATTTTGTTAAAACAGTTATTGCACCCTTCCTGTAAATGGTATAAACTTCGTTTCACCTCTCAAATATCACTGTGTTTGTCTGCTATAAGATATATTTAACTGATTGTTTTTATCCTAAGAACCAACAATTTATGAAGGAAAATCATGGAAATTAACAAGGTTGCCCAAACTTTTGCAAACCACTGTATATATATATATATATATTTTTTTTTTCAATGAGAAATACAACAAACTCTACAAAAAATGAAAGAATCATCCTCTTAAAGAATTCCTACATTGACATTTCACACTGATTCACTTTCTATTTTCTTCCTTAGACACAATGTCGATGGCTAACCCAGTCGATGTCTTGGAGTCGGTCAGAGAGAGTCAGACTGATGTTACGCTACATACAGGTCCTTCTCAAAATATTAGCATATTGTGATGAAGTTCATTATTTTCCATAATGTGATGATAAAACTTGAACATTCATAGATTTTAGATTCATTGCACACTAACTGAAATATTTCAGGTCAGGACAGTTATGCACTCAATACTTGGTAGGGAATCGTACTCGTACTCGTCGTCTCCTGATTTATCCGGAACCGGGTCACAGGGGCAGCAGACTAAGCAGAGACTCCCAGACTTCCCTCTCCACTGACACCTCCTCCAGCTCCGTTGGGGGAAGCCCTAGGCGCTCCCAGGCCAGCCGAGAGACATAGTCTCTAAAGCGTGTCCTGGGTCGTCCCCTGGGCCTCGTCCCGGTGGGACGTGCCTGGAACACCTCCCGAGGGAGGCGTCCAGGGGGCATCCGAAGAAGATGTCCGAGCCACTTCAACTGACTCCTCTCGATGTGGAGGAGAACCGGCTCTACACTGAGCCTCTCCCGAATGACCGACCTCCTCAC
>NW_015151713.1:153408-154047 GCF_000732505.1 Cyprinodon variegatus
CCTGCTCCGCTTGTACAGAGAACGGATGGCCCCTAATAAAGGGCCCCCGACTCCATACTCCTGGAGCACCCCCCACAGGGCGGCACAAGGGACACGGTCGAATGCCTTCTCCAAGTCCACAAAACACATGTGGACTGGTTGGGTAAACTCCCATGAACCCTCAAGCACCCTGCAGAGGGTGTAGAGCTGGTCCATTGGTCCACCCCCGAAGCCTTGCCACCGTGGAGTTTTTTGACCACCTCGGTGAGTTCAGCCTAGGTGATGAACGAATCCAGCCCCAAGCACCCCGTCTCTTCTTCCCCCGTGGAAGGCGTGTCTGTGGGGTTGAGAAGATCCTCAAAGTATTCCTTCCACCGCCCGACAATAGCCTGCTTCAAGGTCAGCAGCTCCCCACTCCCACTGAAAACAGTGTTAGCGAAGTTTCCCCTCCGGAGGAATCGGACGGTTTGCCAGAATCGCTTTGAGGCTGACTGATAGTCTTTTTCCATGGCCTCTCCGAACTCCTCCCAGGCCCGAGATTTTGCCTCTGCAACCGACCCGGCCGCGACACGCTTGGCCTCACAGTACCTGCTTGCTGCTTCAGGAATCCAACAAGCCAGCCAAGCTCGATAGGACTCCTTCTTCAACTTGACAGCATCC
>NW_015151713.1:154498-157871 GCF_000732505.1 Cyprinodon variegatus
AAGTCCAATAATGAGACACCACTCCCGATCACGCCCCTCCAGGTGTCACTGTCGTTTCCTACGTGGGCGTTGACCACGTTTCCCACGTGGTCAACACCCACGTGGTGGGGAATCCTTTAGCAGAAATGACTGCTTCAATGCGGCGTGGCATGGAGGCCATCAGCCTGTGGCTCTGCTGAGGTGTTATGGAGGCCCAGGATGCTTCCATAGCGGCATTTAGCTCATCCACAGTGTTGGGTCCTCCAGACTCTGGCACCTTGATTTCCAAATGACGTGCAAAACTGAGCAACAGTCCAGTGCTGCTTCTCTGTAGCCCAGGTCAGGCGCCTCTGCTGCTGTTTCTGGTTCTAAAGCGGCTGACCTGGGGAATGCGGCACCTGTAGCCCATTTCAGTCCATTTTAGTTATTTTATCTTTTTGTGCAGCACTTTGGAAACCTTGTGTTTATTTAAACCGTGCTATATAAATAAAGTGGATTGGATTGGATTTCCTGCACACGCCTGTGCATGGTGGCTCTGGATGTTTCTACTCCAGACTCAGTCCACTGTTTCAGGTCCCCCAAGGTCTGGAATCGGCCCTTCTCCACAATCGTCCTCAGGGTCCGGTCACCTCTTCTGGTTGTGCAGCGTTTTCTGCCACTTTTTCCTTCCCACTGAGGCGCCTTGATGCAGCAGCACTCTGGGAACAGCCTATTAGTTCAGAAATATCTCTCTGTGTCATAGCCTCTTGCTGAGGGGGTCAATGACGGCCTTCTGGACAGCAGTCAGGTCGGCAGTCTGACCCATGATTGGGTTCTGAGTGATGAACCAGGCTGGGAGTTTTAAAGGCCTCAGGAATCTTTTTCAGATGTTTAGACTTAATTTGTTGATTCAGATGATTAGGTGCATAGCAGCTCGTTTAGAGACCTTTATCATTATATGCTAATTTGGTGAGATAGGAATGTTGGGTTTTCATGAGCTGTCTGCTAAAATCATCCGTATGAAGACAATAAAAGACCTGAAATATTTCAGTTAGTGTGCAATGAATCTAAAATATATGAATGTTCAAGTTTTATCATTACATTATGGAAAATAATGAAGTTTATCGCAATATGCTAATACTTTGAGAAGGACCTGTAGATGGATTTATTGCTTAGTTCATCCACTGACTGGGAAATGACCTGTGGAACGTCTCCCTGCAGACAGAAAACTGCTGGTTTCTGCAGCCAAATGCTGCTCAGGGAGGCATTTTCACTGCGCGTCTCTGTGGGAGAGGGGAGTACCAATATGGCTTCACTTTTTCAGTCAATCAGCAATCCAGTGAATAAATAGAGATCAGTGGGTAGAACAATCCAGAACAACCTTCACATGATTAAAAAAAAGACCAAACCAGTAAATATTGCTACATATTAGTTTATGGTGTCCAGTCCAGCTTCAGCCGGTCAGCAGTTACAGGTCAACATCTACCTTTTCTTAAATCTCCAGTTTAAACATTTTCCTTCAGATGATAAAAATGTACATCATTAAGCATCGATATGAAAATACTGACATTCTTCATTATAAATCTATATCTGGCTAAAAAAAAAGAAAATCATTTAAAAACAGACTGAAAGCGAAACATCTGCCTTTGATGTGGCTGCTAATACAACCGTCACCCAAAAATAATAATTCACAGTATGAGAAATCAGAAGTAGTGTTAATTCGATGCAGATTTCCACCCATTCTTCAACCAGAGAAGCGAAATCCACTGAAATTTGCTGTAGAGAAAACTCTAACGTACCTTGAGATTTACGACCAAATATATATATATATATATTTTTTTTAAAATGGGTACAAAGAAAAAAAAAAACAAAGTTGAAAGATTACAGAATAAATAAAACAGTTGGTGTGGTTACAATCCCAGTGCTGAAGTTCAGATATAAGGCTACAAAATTAGCAATAATTACTAAAGATTTCCATGAAAACCAAAACCAGCCTCATCTGGACCCTCAGGGTCCAAACCTCCAGAGTACCCTGTGAACATCGGCTTTCGTCCCTGAGCTGCAGGAACATCGGCTTTCGTCCCTGTGCTGCAGGAACATCTGCTTTCGTCCCTGTGCTGCAGGAACATCTGCTTTCGTCCCTGTGCTGCAGGAACATCTGCTTTCGTCCCTGTGCTGCAGGAACATCGGCTTTCGTCCCTGAGCTGCAGGAACATCGGCTTTCGTCCCTGAGCTGCAGGAACATCGGCTTTCGTCCCTGTGCTGCAGGAACATCGGCTTTCGTCCCTGTGCTGCAGGAACATCGGCTTTCGTCCCTGTGCTGCAGGAACATCGGCTTTAATCAGTCATAGGTCGGGTTTTTTTACAGTGCACAGAAATATTGCAGTCATCAATGGATTTGCTGTAAGGGGCCGTTTGGCTCCTCCTCTAACGACCTTAGAGTCAGTCTGGAGATCAGATTAATGCACCATTCATAATCTGGAGGTTCCCTTCACATGATTTGTTCCCTAAAAGATGATTCTGATTGATTCCACCGGAATTAAAATGATTTTATTCTAAATACAGTGACGTTTAAAATAATCAAACCGCCTGGATCCAGCAGAGGGCGCCATTTCTTCTCAAAGAGAAGGAGGGAAACCAAACAGGTGACCTTTGGCCAAACACTAACAGAACCGAACAGAAACCAGGAGTTTCTTCTGAAACGTCAGGTTAGGATTCTCAGGAACGCCGTTGGAGGCGGATCCTCGCCACGCCGATGCTGACCATGACGCTCTACACACATCATGGCGGCTGCTCTTCATCTTTAGCAGTGCTCAGCCACAGATCCTCTCCATGCAGACGGTTCTGGAGAAGCTTCTAGTTACACTGACAACATGTGATGATGAGCTCCATGGAGCCCCAGCAGATGTCCAGATGTTCCAGCAGGTTCCTTAAGGCCTCTTCAGTGGATTTAACTGATCCACATCTTTAGCTCTCTGAAGCTAAACTGTCTCACTTTCATTCTTTGGCTTGAAAACATTTTTATTGTTACAGTCTGAGGCTCATCAGCCACATGAATCTGTTTAGTTTTGCAACAGGAAAAGATTAAATCTGCTGCTCCTTCACTGATGGACTGCTTAATCAGTCTAAACCGGTTTGGATCTCATTTCTTTTAGCTCTAAGCTAACGTTCCAGCTGATCACAGACGCTTCAGTCTAAAAGAGAATTCACGTCCAGATTACTGACTTTTAAAAGTCGCAAGCGATAAAAAGCTGGAAGTTTATGAGATA
Organism: Cyprinodon variegatus; assembly: GCF_000732505.1. Taxonomy (NCBI): domain Eukaryota; kingdom Metazoa; phylum Chordata; class Actinopteri; order Cyprinodontiformes; family Cyprinodontidae; genus Cyprinodon; species Cyprinodon variegatus. The sequence continues at coordinate 157,726 of NW_015151713.1, forward strand.
AAGCGTAAACACACAGGCGGGGTCTAAAAGGCGCCCCCTGGTGGTTGGACCCAATTCTTGGGTTATTTCCTTCCAGCTTTAAAGGAAAAGTCGCTCATATTCAGAATCCAAACTTCTGAAAGTTCTTTAAATCTGAAATGATTCCA
>NW_015151713.1:158676-167091 GCF_000732505.1 Cyprinodon variegatus
TATTGATCATTGATTTTTCCTTGCTGGACTTTTCCTTTAAGCAGAAGCAGCCTGAGCGCCACAGAAAGGCCTCGCCTTTAACAAACAGGGAAGAGAATCAGTTTAGCTCAGCTGCTGTTTGGACGTAACTCAGCCTCAGGTGGGACACGGACGCTCACGTCATCCCGCTCACCTGTATTTACCTACGCTGACAGCAGAGCTGCTAGAACTGAATCAAGTAGAACGAAGGAAAGACTTCAGGTGTAAAAACTGGCACCTCTGGGAAAGAGCAGGAAAGGAGCACAAAGCTGAGATAAATGCAGCTTTCTGATCCGTTTCTGTTTGGATCAAACTTTCTCCTTTCTAATCGAATGCCATGTCAGGCCCACAGCACCACAGATCCTCCACCATGCTGGAAGCCAGGGCTGGGCCGTTCAGTGATTTGATCAAAGTTCTGAAGATTTCTGTAAAATCCAGATTTTCTTCCCCTGAACTCTGTAGCTCAGAGGGACGTCGGTTCTTCATGTTTGTTCTTAGATCTGCACCAATAAATCATCTCTCTGTGAGACACCATTATTTAACAGCATTTTCAAAGCTCACCTCCCAGAGGGGGGGTTGAAGTTAAAGCTTTTTTAAAGTGAAGTAGGAGGGGCGTTCAATAACTAATGCCTCTGACCCATTTCCAGTTATTTGACCTCACTGGAATTTAGCATGTAAGGTTATTTATATTTCTATAGATTAAGTGGAAAATGACAGCAGTGAACTAATTGATGGTTTCTGATTTACAGATGTTTGATCTGAGTCATGAAAAGGACAGGACCTTTGTTTCTAGATGTTGCAGCTTGGCCTGTTTTCCAGTGTAGTCCTGTTTCTCTGACTGTGACTAACTGGATGTGCTCTCTTCATCCTCTGACATGGGAGCTGGGTCAGGAACATTTCTTTTTTAACGCCCCCCCCACCCCCCACATCATTTTCATTTTCATTCTGAACTTTAAGGGTAGAAAAACAAAATGTGATTAGATTTGAAGCTAAATCTCCCGGCAGTACGGGGCCAGAACATGGAGACCGGTCAACGTTCTGAAATGTTAGCAGGAAAAAGGATTGTTTAGCAGAAACAGCTTCATCTTTTCCAGAGGTGCAGCTAAATGTTTCAGGAAATAATCTGAGATTCAGGGAATCCCGGCCGCTCACAGGAAGCAGTTCCCTGAACTAGATCCAATCAGGACGCAGTGATTAAAGTTCAATTCACCACTATGGCGCCGCAGCAGCCTGCTGTTTACCGCTGCTCTGCCGCCCTCCAGTGGTCAGTGAGGGACGCGCGGCCTACAGCGTGATGACAGTCCCTTCCTCCTCCAGGCTCCGCCTCTCCTTCGCCCTGTCGGGGGACGGAGTGGCGGAGCTGGTGTTGGCGTTATTTAGCGAGCCACTGCTGCCGCGCAGCGAGCCGTTGGCGTTAGCGGAGAAGGCGGAGCCGGAGCTGCCGGCGGAGCGCAGGTTGAGGTGAGGTTCGTAGCGCGGCAGAGAGGGCACGCTGTGGTCGGAGGCGGAGCGTCCGACGCCCTCTGCCTCCCCCCCCACCTCGATCACCAGGTCCTCGTCATCCTCGTCGCTCTCCAGCTCCCCGACGGGGAAGTTCTGGATGATGTGCGTCGGTCCGGAGGCGGCGGCGGCGTGGGCAGAATAGCCGTGGTAGCTGGCGCCGCTGTCTGAGGAGCGGCCCGAACTCCCCGAGGCGACGCCTCCTCGGACGATGTTGTTGCGCTGATTGGCGGGCTTCACGGTGATGATGAGGTTGTGGCTGTTGGCGATCATCATGTCCGTCACCTGGTCCAGAGACTTGCCCGCCACCTCGATGCCGTTGACCTCCAGAACCTCGTCGTTAACGGCCAGCAGGCCGGTGCTCTCCGCCAGCCCGCCCGGCACCAGGCGGGAGATGAAAATCCCCGGGACCTTCTCCAGACCCTGAGGGGTGACCCGCACGCTGGACCCGTCCCGGATGTAGAAGCCCAGCGGCTTCTCCTGGCCGTGCTTATACAGGCGGACGCGCCTGTGCGTCTCCGGCAGGATGTCCACGTCGATGATGGACGAAACGGGCCGGAAGTCTTTTGGGAGGCTGATGATGACCGGAGGCTTCTTTTTGTTTGGGTCGGGCCGCAGAAGGACCGCTGAAAGTACCGTGTTCTTCTTCCTGGTCAGAGAGTCTGTCCCAAACGTGGAGTAATCGGCTTCCTCTGCAAAACACAAGAGACAGGAAGTTAGAAAGACGAGAGGAGGAGGACAAATGGCGGCGACAGATCCAGGTGGAAGGGGTTCCTGGATGGAGCTTTAGGTCTCACTAAGCCACCAACCAGCCATGTTTACTTCAAGTTCTTCCACCTCATGAGGCCTTCAGGTTGATCTGCTCCGTTATTCACTGACGGATCATGAACTTCCTGTTCCAACTCTGATTAAAGTCATTCAGCAAACAAAGGTCCGCAGGTTCGAGCCTAAAGCGGGACCATCAGCCTGATCGGAAACTCAAAGAACCCACCGTCTCACTGCTCAGTGAAGGCACCTCCCAGGATCTACTGATGCAGACCAAGCCTTGCTGAGGAGTCAGTGAAGGGTTAATGGATGCAGGCGGAGGAAGGACAGGTGTAGGGAGAGGAAGCCATGTTGGTCCGTTAACTAAGCACTAAATTCATCTTTAGAAACAAGAAGAATCAAACATCTGAACAGAAGATGCAGCGCATGTGATGGAGGCCGAGGGAACGTCTACTGGAACACCTGCAGGATCAACCACCTGGAAAGGTGATGATGCAGGAGGACGATTTCATGGAGGATCTGCTGCCTCTTTCTACGGCCGAGTTGCCGCCGTTTGACGCGGTAAAAATCCATCTTTAATGAAGTCGTCCTGTTGCTAAGGTATGAACACGTTTCCACACTAATAACAGAAACTACTGACATATTCTATTTATTAGAAATTGGACTTCTTTGTTAACAAAAATCAAATTTTTCTTCATTATGAACAGGAAGCATGATCACATCTACAGAATTAGATCCTAACTAGTGCTGCAACCAGCGATTATTTAATCTATCAATCATTTATGCAATTAATTGATTAATAATCGGATAGAAAAAGGTTCCTTTTTATGAAAATAAACCAGGTGAAACTAAATCTTTGTTGTGGATTATAGAGCAGACTGACTGGAGAAAAGTTTGTTTTTACCTAAAATGCAAAATGTTGACATATCTTTTAATAATTTTGGTATAATTGCTGCGCTAAGTGAGTCGCTCTGTCAGCTAAAGGCACATTTTTCTATCTTTACACTTTAAGATGAACTGATTTCTGAATTAGTTCAGGATTATTTTAATAGTTAACTAATTGATTAATTGTTTCAGCCCTAATTGCAACCTTATTTTTTCATAATTGAACCTTTGGTTGTAATTAAAACTACAGAGTTACTATCAGAGTTCATTCTTAGTGACTTTTTAGAGTAATCTGGGAGTTCTGTTGCTAGGCAACCATCAGCTAACGGCTCAGACCTCCTGCTGTGCTTCACCTATTTTTACTGTTTTCTATCAAAGACTTTTCCATTTATAGCAAACCCTTCTTCTAAATAAAGCCTCCCTGAGGCTGGTTTTTTAGGCCGCCTCCCTCTCCTGCAGGGTGGGGGGTATGGGCTCAGGTTCTGACGGGTTTGGGCCGAGCCTCTCGCCGTTCCGTCCCTAAACCTAAACAAAGGATGGATTGTTCTGAGGAGCAGCGGCTGGATCACGTTTCAGTTCCCATGAGGCGGCGCTCCAGTTCCTTCATGTCTCTGATATCCGCGCGGAGCCTGAACCCACCAGCGGCTCCTCTGACGCCGGGATGTAAAGATGCCTCATCATTGAAGCCGCCGCTCCAGCTCGCCATGGCTGCATGTCATTCCATCCATCCCACCCAGAGCCAGAGGGATCTGGACCTTCCATCAGGAACGAGGCCGAGTTCATATAATTAGATAATATGCACTCCAAATGAGAGACTGCTGTGGTTTATATTATTATTTTAGATGAAAACTGTCTAACTTTCCTCTTCGATTCAAGCAGAAAATCAGTATTTTAAGAAAAAAAAAACCAGTTCATTAGATTGAGATGTTTTGCTGTGCAGCGAGCTCCAGGGATGAGATGTCAGACCTGCAGGAGCCGACAGCAGAGATTCTACTCTAACATTAGAGGCCCCCCAGTGAAAAACTGTGAAAATCTACATTTCCAGCCTTTAGTGAATCCAGGATCAGACATTATTACCTTTGGAACATTAAAAATATGGAGATTTTCAAGGCAAAAAGTTAATGTCAATAGAATAACAAGAAACGAATATATTAAGAAATCTAAGAAAAAAATTCACAAAAAACACGCCGGGGGGGGTCAGGGGTGGCCAACCTGCCAAATGCCCTGGCCCCCCACAGCCCCCCCTCTTGCCAGTGTAAATAGTAGCAGCATCAGTTCAGCATTTCCTCCCGTTCTGCTCAGCCAGCGATGGAATCCCAATAAACCGACATCTGAGGAGGTTTTTACTGAACTCTGGTTTCTACCAGCAGGTTTAACACAAACCATGAAATGATGGCTTCAGTTTCAGGGGCCACCCCAAGATGTTTAGTGGCCCCATCTGGCCCCCCCATGACACATTCCTGGAAGCGCCCCTGGCTGAGAGTGAAAGAAGACCTAACCTTAGAGGCATTAATACCAGCACTGACTGTTTTAGTTTATAAACCTAAATCTAACTGTTAACGAGGTTTATTAACTTATTAACTTCACTTTTTAACTTAACTTCCAGCAGGTAATTAATCATTCAAGGCTCATCTAACTGGTGTTAGAAATCAGATGTACAGAGTGGATGGATGTAGATCTTGTTCTTCTAGACCTCACAGAGGGGGGGGGGCAATGGATCATATAATCATTAAATGTTCAGCGTGATGGAAGCAGAAGGAGGGAATCTGCCTCATGCTGCTGATGATGATGATGATGCTGCTGACCGCCACAGACCAGGCGACCTTCAGCGTCCGTCCTCCCAGGCCGCTCTGAGGGTGGGGCATCAGCCAGATTGCTTTAGTCACTCAGTAAACACTCCAAAGGTTGCCTGCGGCGCTGCGGGTGCAGCTATGCTCCGTCTGGCCAATCATTAATCTGCACAGTCAGAGCAGAACTATGAGGGGAACAGGTCCGTTCCTCTTCCTCTATGGTTCCAGAAATGTCCAAACTTTCAACAACCCGCCAGAACTTCTCCTTCCAGCATCCGTCTGTAGTTCCTGCATGAGAAGCTTCAGATGTTTGAACAGATGAACGGAGCGGAGAGGCTGGATTAGTGATGGAGCAGGAATGCTGGCTCTCTGCAGGCTTATCTTATCCTGAAGGGGGGTGTTTGGATTCCTAACGTGCCTTTATGACATTTTCACTTCTCCGACGGATTTGAACGTTAAGCTGCTGAACAGATTTTATTATTAGTCAATGGAGTGGAAATAAAAGGAGCTAAACTGGATCCAGTGGGTTTCAGTGGATGAATGTTCATTAATTAGGAAATTCCCCCAGAAGGAGTGTTTGTTATTCCCTCCCCAGTGGGATTCTCTGCTAAAAGGCAGAAACAACAAATCTCTGCTGGGAACCACTGAGCTGCTGGTTAAGCTTGATGCCTGGATGATGAAGCTGCTGCCTGGGCGAGTGCTTGAAGCGTGGGCTGCACAACGCAGGAAGGACAATCAGGACCTAGCTAGGACTGAGGGTGTCCGTGTGTCGGTTTGATGAACTCGCCGTCTACATCCTCTCATCCAACGCCGGATGACACACAGTTCCCCCGTTCCCCAAAGACCGGCCGCGGCGCTGCGGGTTTTGGCTTCGGGTTCAAACCAACAGACCGTCGCTCAGAGCTACAAACTAGCGTCCTGCATGGCGTCTGGGATAGAGTCCAAGGTGAGCCAGGCGCTGTGGGCGGAGCTACAGCCAGAGCTTCTGCCATTAGGGACCAAACAGGAAACACGCATAGTAGAGCGGATGGAGAACTGACCAATCAGAGGCCTCCTTTGCGACACACGCAGACGACCAGGTTTCTGAGCATAAACCAGGCTTTACACCGCACCACAACAGGAAGTAGAACACAGCCTCTTCCTATCAGTGACTGATATGGGAGGTCTTCCTGAATTTGATGGAGGTATTTATGGTCACAGGACAGACTGCTCAGACCAGCCTGAGGGGACGCAGACACGGCGCATCAGGAACCTGGAACAGCTGGATTTTAAAGGCGGGACTAATCAGGTTACAACCAATCAGATAATCATGGATGTCACGCAGACACTCTGAGCACCGCGCTCAGGTTTCTGTAATCCTGTAGTCTGTGAAGCGTGGAGCTGAGTCGAGCAAATACATCATTTTTAAGAAGAATCGACACCAAAGCTGTGATTGGTTAAGATGTTAACATCAACCTGACTCTCATCAGAAACAGTCATTAAAACATCGCTCCGTTACGGGCGCCATCTTGCTGCTATGCTAGCAGAAAAGCATTGAGAGTGAGGCATCGTAAAGTCCCGCTCACACTGAGCCTGGTTCTGCTGGAGGTTCCTTCCTTTTTTTCCTCTCCACTGTCGCTACAAGCATGCTTAGTGTGAGGGATTGCTGAAGAGTCAATGAGTCGATGCAATCAGCTGGTTTTCCTTAGATAGAAAACTTTGAATCAATCTGACTGGATGATCTGGTTGAATTGTTTCTATAAAATGACCTGAGTTGACATGATGTGAACTGGAGCTATAGAAATAAACTGAACTCACTGACAGAAGCAAACTGTTGCACACGGGGGCCACCGGGCCCTCCGACAACCATCGGTAGGAAATACGAGCGAGGCGTCTTGCTCAAGGACAACGAGATTGAGCCGGATGGGGAATATAACCGACAACCAGGGCAAACAAAGTTGCAGGGCAAACTCCTGCATCCATACAGGTGCAGATTGATCCGTTGGACTTGAACTCCTTCCACCTTTTCATCTGAACACTCAGCCAGTTTTTGTAACTTTAATCATGAAGCGAAGCTGATTGTTGTGACAGAAAATCTGATTCCGGTTCTGGAACAATGTTCTTCCAGTAACAGAGAGTTCTGGTTCTAAATCAGGAAGTAAACGGTTCCCAAAGCAGAAACCAGCAACATGCAGCCTGACATCATAAACTTCACAGCTTTAAAACATGAACAGTGAGTCTGAATGCACTTCCTGCTGCGGCGATGCGTTCAGGCGTTCGCTCTCTGGGTTCTCTCATTACAGCCGCGTCTGGAGGCTCCGCCTCCCTGCTGGGATTCAGTATCAGAACCACAACCATCCTAAAAGATAAGGAGCTTTCTCTGCAGCATAATCATCTCCAGCAATAACACCAAGGATCCATTATTCCCCCCCTCCCTGCTGGAAACCTGACACTGCTGCCGCCTTACATCAACACCAGGAAGTAGCCACATCCCAGGCGCCTTTATCACAACTGTAGCGTCTTTGTTAATATTTTAGCTATAAATACATCTGCCTGCTGCAGCACGTCACCTAAAGTCGCACGCCGCCCGTTACGGTCCAACTTCATCAGACAATCATCCCCCTCAACTTCTCCACAAATCCCCAAAAAACTTCATTCCACAGCCGCCGTCTGCAACCAGAGGTCCGAATGGACCCAATTAGAGCAACAACCAACGCCGCTGGAGGAGCTCAGATGGAAGGATGAATAATTATTCATGTTCTGAGCCTTTAGAGAGGGAATCAGTGGGTGGTCCTCCTGGTTTAGGGTCTGTAGGGGAACCTGCTCCAGTCAAACCAGACCAATGGGAACACTGGGTGACCGTGGCAGAAGAGCCGGCCCTGAAAAACAACCTGATTAAAGAGAACCATCCAGGAGAACGGAGCAGGGCTTCCCAGGAAGCCAGAGAGAGCGTGCTCCAACAGGAAGATCAGAGTCTGAACAAAAATCAGGAGAAAGGCTGAAACCTGAGAGGGCTCAGCTCAGACCCAGGGCTTCTGGAAACAGTCCTGTTTGTTGATGACAGTCTGGGATGTTTGCTACACAGCTGGTGCCGAGGGGTTCCTGACACCAGCTGATACGGGGGGGGGGGGGGGAGACGGAGGAGAAAAACAGGAGGAGGAAGCAGAGCTGGAGCTCCACAGATTCAATAAAAAACCTTTCAAAGGGTAAATTCCAGAAGTACAGCGGTCGGTTCCACTGATAAGACCAGGCTGAAAGGGGCGGGGCTTATACTGCCTGAGGCAGAGAAAAGGTTCTGCAGACGAGTCAGGATGGATGGCTAACTGGGCTCATGTGAAGAATGAGACCAGATTAATTATTAAACACTTCCTGTCATTAGGACTGATTATCCTGCTTCTGGGCGCCACACGCCCAGCCTCATCATCATCATCATCATCATCATCATCCTTCCTCATGTTTAAATTCATTCAGAACCGAG
>NW_015151713.1:167524-169524 GCF_000732505.1 Cyprinodon variegatus
TCCAACATCAATGCCGGCCGCGTTCCCGACGTCCAACGTCAATGCCGGCCGCGTTCCCGACGTCCAACATCAATGCCGGCCGCGTTCCCGACGTCCAACGTCAATGCCGGCCGCGTTCCCGATGTCCAACGTCAAGGCCGGCCGCGTTCCCAACGTCAAGGCCGCTTGCGTTCCCAACGTCCAACCTGAAGCGTCCAAAGCGGTGTTGGGACGCTTTCCAAAAGACTCTAAACTGATCAGACTTTCTCCCCTCTGAGAACGTCCCCATTTATTTAGACTTTGATCAAGTTTTTTAAATATTATATTGTTTTCGGATCAACGCCAACATTCCTTTACATTCTGAGAGATTCTGAACTTTTCTTCTGTTAATGATCCTTTAATGGAAGAAACTGTTGCCTTCATAAAACACCTGATAAGAACACAGCATGGTTATAAATTATTATGGGAGCTCCTTTCAAAGTAAAAGCCTGATGGTATCCCCTTTAGAGGATCTACCCGGCAGCGGTTCTCTGATGGGGAAGCGGTTCAGGCACAGAGGGTTCCTCTCAGACCAGCCTGGTTAAACCTGATGAACGAGGCTACAGCTGATGTTTTTATAGACCTGAGCTTTTAGTTTTGAGGCTGTTAAAGATCCGTCGCTGATGTGGAACAATGAGCCAGGCCAGTCTGGGGTTTAGAGAGCGCTTCATCTGCATATCTGATGCCTTTAGGTAACTGGATGGTTTGCAATGTTTGTGCTGCAGCCTGTTGCAGCCTGCCGGCTCCAGAGAGCGGCCCGTCAGACGGAACGTGCTGGAACAGACGGCCATGCCTACATTAGCCCATCAGTATCAATGCCGCGCCAAGCCCACAGGGAACCAGATATGGGATTAATAAAAACTCACATAAATCTGTCAACCTGACAAACAGCCGAAGAAATGAAGCTAAGAGGAGATAAAAGCTGAGTGGCTGGAGGTCTGACAGCGGATGGCGTCACTGAAACGCGTCACTCATCAATGAAGGCGTCTGATGATCCCTTCTGGTTTGATGTGATCAGAACTTTATGGGTCATTAGCAGGGCGGATCAATAATCACTGATTTCCAACATTAACAGATTTAACAGGAGGGGGAATCCTGCTTTCTCCACGCCGCCTCTAGGGGGCAGTAATGGGCTTAAAATACATTCTCTGCCACACAGAGGGAAGGCATGCTAGCTAGCCGTTAGCTGTTGTTCTGGATGCTCTCCATCTGTCCTGGCCCCTCCCCTCCCTCTGCTCCAGCCTGTCCACAGAGGACAGAGGACGCTGCTGCGTCCCGCTCCCTGTCCATCCGTCCGTCAACAGAACGAGTCGTGTTCTGAAGCTCAGGGTCCAGTTCGACCTGCTGTCCTATAGATACCACCATACACCCCCCCCCACACACACACACACACACACACACACACTCACTCACTCATCTAGCACCCCCCCACACACATTCCTCTCTCAATAACCCCCCCCCCATCACTAATCACAGTCTTAACAGTATAAAATCTTCCTCCCACATGCCATCCCCCCTTCTCATTAGATGGCTGCCTCCTCCTCCTTCCTTCCCTCCTCCTTCCTTCCCTCCTTCCTTCCTTCCTTCCTTCCCTCCTCCTCCTCCTTCCTTCCCTCCTCCTCCTCCTTCCTTCCTTCCCTCCTCCCTTCCCTTCATCATAATCATCTCCACCCCTCCCTGCAGGTTTGGAGCTTCCCTGATTGATCGGCTGATTCTAGGATGTTAGGATATTCAGTCCTTCCTGTTCCAGAGTCTCTTCTCCTGACTGCTGACCTCCTCTGCCGCCATCAGATGCTGAAGATGCAGGGAAACTCTTCAAACATGGAGGACGGTGGCCTCTGAGGACCAAAGGAAAGAACCCCTGATCTAAACTTTGATTTATGGTAGAGAGCAGATATTTCAGAAGTTGTTCATGTTTCCTGGGTTCAGATTAATGCCTTCCAATGAGAAAGGATTGAAGATGCCAGAAGGTTCAGTTATAA
>NW_015151713.1:173714-175781 GCF_000732505.1 Cyprinodon variegatus
AATCATTATCATCCAGCTTCTGGTTCTGTAGGTTCACAAATGTAACCGGTTCCAGGGGTTGATGTTAAGGATTTTTACCACTTGCCTTAGGGCAAGTGACTTTCACATTTCATTTGCCCAGAAACTATTTTTACTTGCCCAGTATAATGTTTGATAAATATAGTTCCTAATATTCATTTTTGTATATATAAATGAAACATGTTTTTAGTAATTCAGTATTTTTTAAGTTTCCAGGTTCCTGGTGTGTCTCTGCATGCGTCAGATAATGAACTCCAGCCTCCATTACCGTGTTAACATGCTTTTCAATCCTTCCTGCTCATTCTTTTCAAACTAAACTTTGATTTAAACTGTTGTGTGCTTGGAAAAATATAAATTATAATGTTAAAAATCTAATTAATTAAGATAAATCCCAAGACAAAAGTCAATGTCACAAATTAATAACTTTTATTTTAGAGTCCCGGTATGTTTATATAAGATAATACTATTAATATAATGTGACTTTTCTAGAGAATCATTATACATAGTTATTATATTCAGGGTTTCCACCGTCTGACATCATTTCAGAATTCCCTGACTTTTAACGGACTCAGCAACAACACAATAATAATAAAATAACAGGTCACCAATCTAACATGTTTAGCTCTATAACATTTAAATGCATCTCTCTAATGTCTAAGAGAAAAACATTTATTAACATTTTTTGATGTATGACCTGCATCACTGTACAGAAGATGCCATATGATATCCATATTTACACTGAGCGCATGGCGTACAGTTATGCTAATTTTCCTAATCCCTGACCGATCATTTTAATCTAGGGTTATCTGGGTGGAGGGTGAAATGGGTGGGGGGTGTGTTACTCTACTTTTTTGCCTTGTTGTTGTTTTTAAGCCTGCCAAGTCGAAGAAAATGTGTCTGATTCGCACCAATTCCCGGACAAAAATCACGCCATCTGGCAGAAAAATCACCCGGTTTTTTCAAATCACGCGAGAATGTGTACAAAACAACAAAAATGGCGCCAGCAACACTTCTGGGTCGTTTTCATTGAATGTCGGTGATTTTAAAGTAATTTTGAGTGATAAATTTGTACTCTCCCGACAATAAAAACTACTTGCCCTGAGCGATCGGGCGATGGTTAACATCGAGGCCTGGGTGACCCCTGGTTTAATGTGTTATGTTCTGCATTCAGAGGGCCCCCTGCCTGTCTTTGCCTAGGGCCCCATATTTCCTAGATCCGCCCCTGCCTGAAGCAGATAAAGCTGTGGATTATAAAGCATTAATCTATTTTCCTGCAGCCTTTATAAATGTTGACACCAGAGGGAAGCTTTATCAGGTAAACACTGTTATTCTGGGCAGGATCCTCCATCATCAGTCTGACTCCATCCCAGCAGCTGCCCGCTGAGGCTCCGCTGCTGCCGGCAGAGACCTTCCCCTCCAGCCGGGCAGCAGCGGTCCAGGCTGCGGAGCAGCAGAGGCGGAAGCAGCAGTGACAGGTGACGTTACCCCCCCTCCCCCCCAGCACAAAACTTCAACACTTCCCTGAAAATGTCTGCGGGCTGTTAGCTCCAGGCTGGAGCCACTTAGCGGCGGCTATCAGCGGGAAGCTCACCTTGCTCTTCACCTCCACGGAGCTCAGAGTTCGGCTGCTCGCTACCCGCTGGCTCCTGTTCATGTTTCACCGCCAAAGCCTCACAGTCCGCCCTGCTCCAGCCGCTCCTGCCCCGGAAAACTAGCGGCTCTCCTGGAACCGCGACCCGTCCCGCCAACTCTGGGCTCTGCTGGTTCTGGTTCGAACCGGATCTGCTCTGCCAGCCGGTTGGGCTCAGCTGGGGAACCGATCCAGGCTCATTATCAGCGGTGTTTCCGAGCAGCAGTCTGGATTCCCTCTGTCTGAGCTGGACCTGCCGAAGCCTGGATCCTCCTTCCTCCTCCTCCTCCTCCTCCTCCTTCCTCCTCTTCCTCCCCCTCCTCCTCCTCCTCCCCCAGCCAGTGCTGGAGGGACGGGGTCCTTCAAAATAAAAGCCGCAAACTATCCCAGTCAATATTCCAAACATTTTTCTTTTAATT
>NW_015151713.1:175866-177884 GCF_000732505.1 Cyprinodon variegatus
AGACACAATTTTCTTTCTTGTAAGTAAGGTATTTATTTTTTTTATTTTTGGTCCATGAGTGCTTTCTATAGTCTTATTCTATACGTTAGCCTTTCCATTACTGCTATGTCTTCCATGGTAGGTTTCCATTGATCCTTCGTTGGCAACTTGATCTTCATCCAATTCCTCCTGATTCACTTTTAGCTGCTAGCAAACTTATCTTAGTCAGATATTCATAATTCTTTATGAATTGTGTCGTCACTGAGGTTACATGATTATTATAGTTCAGGTTTTATTGGTATTCTATAAACCAAACTTGACATAAGATATAATGAACAATATTCCAGTATTGTAGAAGTTTAGGACATTTCCAGAATATCTATGAATGTTCGGCTTCATCCTCTCCAACATGCTTGTGGCAACTTTAACTGCTTGTTTTGAATATTCGGTGTGTTTAGAAGCGGATGAGGTTTTCCCAACCTTAGAACTCCTACCATGTCCAGGAGTTTGTAGTTTTACAGTGATGACTGTAAAGAGTTCCTGTCACTAATTATGATGTCCAATTCTTTTTCTCATTATGTTCTCACCTGTTGGGTCATTTGTTTATCCTAATATACTAAGGCTTTGTAGAATGAAGAGACTATACTAGCATTAACACTTTTAGATCAACCGCTTTAGTCCATCTCCAGAGGGCTCTACCTTCATTTCTATGTGGTAGTAGTCTCTAATCTGAAGATAATGGAAAAACTCACAGTTACTTAGTTGGTAATTGTGAACCAGTGATTAGAAATTTTCAATCCTTCCATCTTCTCTAGAAGGCAGCAAGCAGTTATTTCTGGGTGCATCCAAAATAAATTGCTTTTATCAATTTTATTGTTGGCATAAATTTAATGTCATAAGTTATCCATTTTAGTTTTGGTGTATTTTTGGGAGGTTTTTATTTCTTTTTTACCATGTTCTTATCCTCTGGTCTCCTTCATGGGGCTCCAGGGGTTAAATATTTACCTTCTGTCTTAGTCGCTGGTAAGTTTAAATGCAAACATTTGCAAAGTGGAAAAAAGTCCTAATTCCACAGGGATCAGAGCCAATGATGCTTTAAACATTGATAAACAGCATCTAGTGAGTGTAGTGCTGATAAGATCAGTATTAATGTAGCAGAAATGCTGCTGTTGTCTTTAAACTAAATATGTCCTGATGCTCAGATTAAGCAGAAAAAAGAGCAGGAATATTTCTGCAAAGGACCAATGAAACTGAAGACCAATAGTGTCCGTACCGACGTTCACATCAAACCTACGCTCTTAGTTTCTTCCCCACTGCCATTAGACTGCTTAATGTTATGTACAATGGGTTCTTTTATTGTATTTTATTATATTTATAAAAACCAACCCCCCCCCCTGAAATGTTAGAACTGTAGATATACAGTCATATGTTAATATTACTCTTTTTATGTATTTTTTTCACAATTTTTAAGGTTGCGCTTAAAAAAAAAAGATAAATTGTCTAAAGAGCTGTTCTTAACAAAATGTCTTTTTGTTTTACACTCTTGTAAAACAAAATGACATTAACAAAACATTTACTGACTTAAGGGTCCAAAAGTACCAAGAGTTCTGTTTTTAACAAATGTAGATTTCTAATTCAGTCTTTTTTTATCTCATTCTCCCAAATATATATATTAGGTCATTAACATAAAAGACAGATCTTTACATGAAGGTGAAGATATCATCTAATTAAAGATTAAAATAAGGCTCATCAGTTAAAAGGCCTCTCTGCTGCACTCTGCTGGTCAAAGAGGAAAGGTGCAGGTTAGGAAGCAGCTTTATTCACCACAGATATTGATGAAAATTGGTCATTGCTGATTTAAAGTTGAGAACTTGAGGCCTTCCTTACTAGGTGGCTTTCTCTCATGTGAAGCCAATATGTTTCATAGTCTTTAATTGAAGAAAAAAACATAAATAAGTTGCCTATAAGTCTGAAGCAATTGAAAAAAATACAAAATAAAATCATATCAAAAACCTTTATTTCTAAACCTGGAGCTCCTC
>NW_015151713.1:180005-181505 GCF_000732505.1 Cyprinodon variegatus
ATCTATCTATCTATCTATCTATCTATCTATCTATCTATCTATCATCTATCTATCTATCTATCTATCTATCTATCTATCTATCTATCTATCTGCTAATGTTTGATCCTTCACGCTTCCCGTAGTTAATTCCGTGCCTAGAGGGCGGCCATCTTGGATCAGACCACAGGTCAGACAGCTGCTGTCAGAATGAACAGAAGGCTCCTTAGATCTGATTTTAATCACATAAATATATATCACAATAATCTCTGACACGTCACAACCCCTTAAAATATCAAAACTAATTTTAAAATGACTTTCAGTTAGATCACACATATTTATTCAGATTAAAAATTATTTAAACTGAAGTCAAACTGAATGAGATTTATGCAGTTATATATTTTGCAATTAAATATTAATATGATAAACACAAAGTTTTATATTATTTTATAAGATTGGGTTTTACAAATATTATAAATTTATATAGTATATAATTATTTAATATTTGAAAGGATTGCTTTTTGATGAGTATTATGATCTGTAGAACATTTATTGTACTGTGATTTACATGAGTTCTTTATTTTGTTTTTTTAATTAATTATATGTTAATTTTTTAATTAATGGCAATTTTTAATGGCAAAAACTTTTTTTGTCAAATCCTAGTTAATAGTAAATTTATGTTGCGTTTAACTAAAGGCTGTGTTTTTTATCATTATTTACTCTATTGTTACATAATTGTTTATATTTTCTCTTTAATCAGTTAATGTGTGTCGTATATATTTATATTTTAAAATTTGTTTTGGTCTTTTAAGTGACATCACTACTGAGAGCGTCCGCTGTGGCGTCTATGTATTTAATGTCTCTGTGTGTCTTCATCGTCCCTACAGAGACATGATGAGGACGATAATAGAAACTGTGTTTTTCTGTAGAGTTATCTATTAAAGAAGTTCATGGTTTTCAGGTAACATAGATGTTTATAAATCAGATCATCAATCAGTCTCTCTGTTCTGGAATTAACCGGTTTGTGGAAGAAAGGATTAAAATGTTTGGGTTTCTGTTCGTTTGCTTGATTCTGATGCTTTCTGGAAACATTCTGAACCCAATGATGGAAAAGAGGATCATTAGGACCGAGGGTCACAGAGAGGTCACGGATCGCCGTTCATCCCATTACCTGAAAACTGGAACCAGTATAAACTTACAGATGTCAGCCTAAATCTGCAAGGTGAGCATTAGCATAAAAATGACTCTGTAGGAGCTGTAGAGATCCAAAGCTCAGGTGGGACAATCTATTAACAGTGACTCCTGGTCAGGAACGTCACATGCTGTAGCAGCCTTTCAACATTTCCCCACTTTCCTCGATGGGACCTTAGCCGGTCGCCTACTATTCCTTTTGAAACATCAATCTTTGTACTAAAATGTTCTTTTTGTCATGATTTGGACATTAAGATCTAAAGAGAAGCGCCATCTGCTGGTCAGAGCCTGTAATTCAGTGAAAGGCTGGAGTCAGAGTTAAATAGTAAGCAC
>NW_015151713.1:185007-185443 GCF_000732505.1 Cyprinodon variegatus
AGAGACCCTGCAGCCTGAATGAACTAATCCTCCATCTTTCTAGTCCCAACCCCCCACATGAAGCTTCCTCATCCCTCCTTCATCTTCACATCCAGGGGGCGCTGTCTCACCCCCCATCCCCCATCTGAGCCTCGCCTGTGTTCTCTGACTCCCACTTTCCTCCCCTCTTCCCTGTGAAAGGCTGTTACACACAGCACTGCAGAGGCCTCCCCCTCCTCCCCCTCCATAGCAACACTCAGCCAGGCAGTTTGGAGCGAGATCATCTCCCTCCATTTTAGCTTCTCCATCCCACAGAAGCAGAGGATGTTTATTTTTCATGAATAGGATTCCAGTTTCCTCAGGATGACGCCTGAGAGAATCCGTCACCAAGACGCAAACATCGGTTTTATTTTACCTACAACCTGCTGCTGAGGAAACCTTCAACTTTTCTTTTTTT
>NW_015151713.1:186148-192565 GCF_000732505.1 Cyprinodon variegatus
GCTAAATTCATTAAACCACCTTAAACATATTAGTTTTAGGTATAAATAATGATCTATTGATTATTCCTGCTGACTGAACTTCTCCTGTAAACAAACCAACATGTTCAGGAAATGAAGGAGACCAGGCAACATTCTGGCTCTGTGAAAATCACATTGACAGCACTTTATTTTTAATAAATGCTTGGGTGAAAAATAGAATGGAATAAAAACAGAAAGAGTCCAGAGAACACGGTGAACACAAACATCCGGGTTAGAGAAAACGAGCAGTTCAGTCAGAGAAGCAGAGATGGAGGAGAGGAGCCTTTATACCAAGAGAAACAAACCGGTTTGATCCAGTTTAGACAGAAAACCTTCTGATTATTTCTATAAATTGGACAAAAAACAAAGAGGCTTCAAACAATGAGAACCGAGATCCACAGAGCAACACCTAGAGGGGGGGAGCAGGGGGCTCCGCCGGACGCTGCCTGTTCAGAAGACTGTACAGATTTACATGAGCTCAGCGGCGCCGCCGCCGCCACAGCAGGTCCATAACCCAGAGGGGTTCTCCTGGGGGGTTCTGTCTCTAGCATCACTGGATGGCTTTTGGTTGAGCTGGTCTGCAGTGGGGGGGGGGCCCCGGGGTCAGGACTGCTGCTGGCCCAGCTGGGCTCCGTCTCTCTGGCTCCTCGCTGACGAAGGGACGAACTTGGGGATGATGATGGGTAGACGGTCCCTCCCTGAGCTCTCATTGGCGCTGAAGCCATTCTCTACATGCGCCCTCTCATCATCATCATCATCATCGTCGTCATCATCATCGTCGTCCTCGTCATCATCATCATCAGACATGTCATCCAGATCTGAAACCATCCTGACATCTGTCCTGGACTCCTGTCGCTCCGCTGTGACAGGAAGCTGCTGGTTGCCATGGATACGGGCCCCCTCCAGCGGCCCTTCATCGTCCTTCTGCCGCTCCTCTTCGTCGCTCTCAGAGTCGATGGCGATGGCCTCCGGAGGCGTCTTCAGAGCCGAGCTGCTGCTGATTGTCTCGCTGCGATCCTCCATGTCCGTCGGCAGCCCCCCCAGCAGCGCCCTGCGCCTCCGTAGCGCCTCCTCCGATCTGCCCTTGCGTGTCCTGGAGGTGCGGCGCTGGCCGCCCCCTCCCTGGCAGGCCCCCACCTGCTCCAGGTCCAGCTGGTGGCTGAGCTGGCTGAGCTGGTCCATGCTGAAGCCCAGGAGGACGCTGGGACGCTGGCTCTCACACTCCTCCTCACACCTCCTGCTGGTGGACAGGAAGTGGGCGGAGACGTCCGACTTCCACAGCCACAGACTGGATGCCAGCTTGTCCAGCTCCCGCTGGCTGGGGTACGGCACCCGGTTGAAATACTGGGTCAGGAAGGCCTTCCTGGAGTCGTAGGACTTGGTTTCCTGACCTTTAGGATCCAGAGCCAGAACCACGGCTTCATCTGGACCTTCATCTGCATCCGAGGGGCCGTTCATGTCGCGAGGGTGGGCCCGTTCTCCGGGCGGCCCGGGCCTCCGTCGCTTCGGCGCACTGGTGTCTGCGCTGTCGAAGGCGGGCCGTTTGAGGGCGGCGCTCTGAGGCGGGGTGGGTCTGGGCGGATGGGCGGCGCGGCTGTCCTGGCCGTTCTGAGACTTGCCCACGCCACGGCAGTGCACCAGGTGGAGCGTGATGGTGGAGGCCGTCATGTTGCTGGTGTACACCCCCAGGCAGTGAATGCACTTATAGGTCAGCTTCTTCTCCACGGGGTGGACGGTCTGGATCACCTGGTGCCGCTCCCTCAGATGGTGGGCCAGCGAATCCGAGATGGGGCCCTTGAGGATGGAGAAGCAGAGAGGACACAGCGTCTTCCCCACGTCCCTCTTGTAGGGCACCGAGGCTGGAGGGGAGCTCTTGATGGGGGGGCCGTCGGCGAACCCTGACGGCGCTCTGGGCGGCGGCTGAGGCGTCTGCCTCTTTCCCGCCAACAGAGAGGCAGAAAGCGTGGCGGCGACGGACGAGGAGCTGTTCTGGGCGTGGAACGCCACCGACTCTTCCGGCGCGTCCCTCATGTTGTACGTAGTGACAATCAGCTGCACGTTTTTGGGGTTTCCCTGTTGCAGGGTGAGGTCAAAGGTCAGGGGGGAGTCTGTGCGCGGGCCCACCTTTTCTTCCGGGTGCGAGAGGCGCATGTGGGCGACCATCTTCTCCACGTCGTTGAAGGTGGCCCTGCAGTGGGGGCAGGACAGGCCGTGGATCAGCATGTGGTTGAGGAGCGTGTCGCTGGGAAGGTAGCGGTTGCAGTACAGACACTTGCTGGTGAAGTTGTGGATCTTCATGATGTAGTTGGCCACGGCGGGAACCTTCTCCGCCTTGTGCTCCTTCTCAAAGTGAGAGCTGTAGACGTTCTCGGGGAACAGCTCGTTGCAGATGGTGCAGATCTTCCACTTCTGGGTGTAGGATGTGCCGAGAACAGAGGAGCCGCCTTTCTTGGCCGTCACAGAGGCTACGGTGGTGGCGGCCGCCTGCACCCGGGAACCCAGGGGGTTGGATCTGAGCGAGGACGAGCCTCCGGCCCCCAGCGGGCTGCGCAGGCCGGTGGAGACCAGCTGCTTGGCTGCGTGCGAATGCTGCGGCACAGAGACCTGGGCGTTCCCCGGCAAGGCGGGCCGGGCCTGGTGGTTACCCAGAGAGAAGGGCTGGACGCTCGCAGCCTTCAGACCCAGCGGGTCGGGCTTTAATCCGCTCAGGAAATGGTGGGAGTTAAAGCCGGCTTTGGCTGCGGCAGCAGCGGCGGCGGCGGCTCGGCTCAGCTGCTGAGAAGCAGGAGACCTGGGGTTGGCCATCACGGCTCCTTTGGGGCCCATGCCGATGATGGTTTTGTCTCCCTGAGCTTTGGGGGGGAACATGATGATGGGTTTGGGTCGAGGGACGATGACGCTGGTGTGGCCGATCATGGCGGTGACCTGGTAGCCGATGCGCTCGTGGTCCTCAATGACGTGCTGCACCAGCGCCTCGTAGGTCCGGGGAACAAACAAGCACTTCTTGCAGTGGATCTGGCCGCTGCTGGCGGCGTGTGCGCCGCCGCCGTCGGCCGCGGCGCCGTTGTGGCTGTTGGCTTTCTCCGCCGGCCTGACGATGTACGGATGGGCCACCTGCTGGAAGTGTTCCCTGTAGATGTGCTTCCGCACCACGTTGTACAGAGGGTCCCGGTAGGTGCACTTCTTGCAGTAGTACACCGCCTGTTCAACGTTGTCCCCCGTCCTCTTCAGCAGCCCGTCCTTTGTGGTGACCCCAGGGGCCGCCGCCGCCACGCCGCTCCCCTGCCGCACGCTGTTGCTGGGCATGTGGAAGAGTTTGATGTGCATTTCCAGAGTCTTTTTGTTGCCGTTGAAGGTGCAGTAGGGGCAGTTGAGCAGGATGTTGTTCTCAAAGTCCTCGCTGTGGACGTTACGGAAGTGGCTCTTATAGGCAGAGAAATATTTGGAGGAGAACAAGCAGCCAGAGCAGCAGAAAGGTTTGGATCGGTAGTCCTGGAGACAGAAGAAAACAGCATTAGTGGGTCAGAACCTGCAGGAGCCTTCATGCCTCCGTGCCTCCATGCCTACCTGGCCCTTGGTGTGGGACGGCTCCCACATGCACACATCCTCCCAGGTGGTGTGCTTGATGTAGACCTCAGGAGGGTTGAAGTCTTTATAGTCCTGATGAGAGGAGAGACATGGGTACCATTACACACTGAATCATTAAGCAGTCAATCAGATCAGATATGATGCTCCTCTTAAGGCCTGGTTACCCCCCCCCCCAGCAGCGTGACGCAGGTAAGTTTGATTTATGTCCAATATTGAAGCGTGGTCTGCACTGTTATTCCATGCCACGACGCCAGAGGGCCAATCAGGAACTAGCTGTGGGTCTAGATACGGCCGAGGCGGCGAGGAAGTGGAGGCGAGTTTGTGGGACAGCGGAGGGACATGAGGGCCAAACAGAGCAGGGATCCAGGTGGAAAAAGGCTCCCAGCGTTCTCACCTCGCTCTGCTAGCTGCTCCATCTTCAGTCGTTTTCCACAATGGCGGTCAGACAAACAGAACAAGCCGGTAAGAAACCAAACAGGAAATACGGATAGAGAAAAGCGGATGTAGATCTGACCAATCAGAGGCCTCGTGGGCGGGGCATTGACTGTGACACACAAGCAGACAACCTGGTTTCTGAGTCTAAGTCAGCCTTAAGAGGCGATGGAGCGGCTGATTGTCTGATCTAAAGCCTGGTTTATGCTCAGAGACCAGCTCGTCTGCTGCGTTAACGCAGACATGCCCCCACACTCCCCAAAATGGTAGGTTATCACACACAGTGCTGCAGATAGCGTTGCAGGGAGGAGAAAGGAGGCCCCTGATTGGTCAGTTCTCCATCCCCTCTACTCTATGCGTGTTTCCTGTTTGGTCCCTAATGGCAGAAGCTCTGGCTGTAGCTCCGCCCACAGCGCCTGGCTCACCTCGGACGCTATCCCAGACGCCGTGCAGGACGCTAGTTTGTAGCTCTGAGCGACGGTCTGCTGGTTTGAACCCGAAGCCAAAACACGCAGCGCCACGACTGGTCTTTGGGGAACGCTGACCGTGAACTGTGTGTCATCCGCCGTTGGATGAGGGGTTGTAGGCGGCGAACAAGTTCATCAAACCGACACACGGACACCGTTAATCCTAGCTAGGCCCTGATTGGCCCTCTGGCGTGGAATAATACAGCTCAGACCCGCTTCAATATTGGGCAGAAATCAAAAATATCTGCATCATACCTGCGATAAGCTAACTGCGACACACTGCTGCGGGACGATAACCAGCCGTTAACAGCAGAGGAATCAGAACGGATTGGATGGAAGCAGCGTTTAGCAGATCTGAACCATCGTTCAGCTCCTGACCGCCGACTGTCAGGAGAACCGGACCGAGGGCTGACGGATCAGACCCGACACGCTGCAAAAACCACGTAAACATGTCTGAGTATCAACCCTTAATATGATTAATAAGATGATTTGCCAACAGATTGAATATATTTACATTTAAAATCAGATACTAGATATTATAAGAAATAAGACAATTATGGTTTTATTTTAAATGTTTCATTGGAAAAGTTCCTCCTCAATTCAAGAAAAAATGCACTTATTTGAAGGAAATAATTACTTATTTAGATTTTTTGCAAGGCAGGACTCTGACATTTACAGAGTTCACAGATGCTCCCCGTTCAGAACCAGAACCAGAGTTAGAACCAGAACCAGAACCAGGACCAGAACCAGGACTGAGCCCAGGTCCAGATGCAGACGGTGGGTTTTAGGTCCTGCAGCATAATCTCTCTCTGAACTGAATCGGTCTGTCACAGCTCTGGACATTTATCTGGAGGATGAACCCCGCTGAGGTTTTAAATTCCCACAGCATGATGCTGCCGCCTCCATGTTTCACCATTGGGAGGGATTGCATCGGTTCTGATCTGATAGGATCAGTGGGACCATCATTGTTCCCACTGAAGCAGCTGATCTGTCAACAGATCAGGACTTTCCAGGGCAGCTGGGCTTGAATGACACATGGATGTGACGCATCCCCTAACCCCGGCTGTGGGGTTTTATTTAGTGGTGTCCGAGTAAAGGGGCGGGACAGCTGAGCTGACCTGCTGTCTGGTTTAGAGTCACATTCTGGCTTCAATGTGACGTTTTTTTCTAGAAAATAAAAATCCTTCCGGTTTAGTTTGGCTGAAGAATCATTGAATGCAGAGAGCATCTTTGTCACTGGGCTGGTGAAGCAGAAGGAGAACCTGATGGGGGGGCAGCGTGCTGAACACCCACCTGTAGGTGATCTTTGCAGAACTCCAGGCCGATATCTCCCAGGACCTTCTTGACATTTTTCCTGGCTTTCCGTAGGCTGGTGAGGTTGTTGACAGGGAGCTGGAACATTCTGCCCACCTGGACACAGAGAGAGCCAAACATCAGGCCGTTACCAGGTGGACGGATCAGTGGCGGATGGAAAAAACACATTTGCTTTGGTTAAACTGATGTGCAACATTTAGCGGCACGATTCCACATTTACAGCGAGGAGAATCTGGAATAATTACAGAGAACCAGAGACAAAGACTGAACCCAGGCCCAGATTAGGGAGGCCCATTGCTCCCAGTCTAACCTCAAACCAAATCCAACTGGTCTGATGCAGAGGTCATAGGTCATCTGGAAAAGTCCGATAAAGCCGAGCTCTAATAAGAAGAAATGCATAATACTAGGTGTCTCAGCCCCCCCCCTTCAGTGTCCACCATATTGGATCAGTCCATTTGCTGCACATGTTCAGAAAGGTCCAAACAGACAGCAGCAAACCATTTGAAAACAAACCATGCAAAGAGCAGTGTTGCCAACTTAGCGCTTTAGTCGCTATATTTAGCCACTTTTCAGACCCCTCTTGCAGTTTTATTAAACA
>NW_015151713.1:196201-198911 GCF_000732505.1 Cyprinodon variegatus
AGGGGGGCTCGGTTCGCTCACACGGGACTCCTGGATGTGAAAGCAGGTAAAGCTGAGGGCCCGAGTACCGGAGACATGTGGCCGCTAACGGTGCTCTACCTGCGGGGCTGAGATGCTGAAGGTGTCGGTGGGACCCCGGAGGGGGGGGGGGCACCGCGCTCAGCTAGCATGCTAAGCTAGCTCCAAACTAACTGCCCCCCCCCCCCTACCGGGGTCCCACCGACACCTTCAGCATCTCAGCCCCGCAGGTAGAGCACCGTTAGCGGCCACATGTCTCCGGTACTCGGGCCCTCAGCTTTACCTGCTTTCACATCCAGGAGTCCCGTGTGAGCGAACCGAGCCCCCCTCCCGCACAGCTGGATCCTCCCTGCTGCCTTCTGGCCGTCGGTCTGCCCCCGCCCTCCCCTCCGAAGCCCGGCGGTCCCTCACCGACAGCGGCTCTCCTCTGGCTGGAGGGCGGAAACGGAGAGAGGCTCAGCGGGCAGCTAGCTGGGCCGCTCCCCGGAGCGCTGAGGGCGGATCCATGTCAGCTGCCGTCCCGGTGAAAAAGAAAGCAGCTAATAGTTCCTGTAGAGACGGAACAGCTTCTCCTCTGACAGACAATACAGCCAGCCGCAAACTGCCCAATCCAAAATGGCGCAAATAAAAGAAGCGGAAGTGACGTCTGCCTTATTAGCATAAATGATCTGACTGTAAGATCCAGCTAAGCTGCTAGCATCAAAACTTCTGATTGATCCTAAAGAAGCAAACAGCTGTTGAAACAGTCCTCTTCCTGTCTGACTGTTTTTATTTTTCTGTCTGTTTATGGATAAACAACCACCGCAGCAGTTACCGGAGCTCTCCGACAGGGGGCGTCAGCTCCTCGCTCAGAACCAGTTCTAACTGGGACACCGCTAGATGGCGCCAGATGGCAGTTAGTGGGGACCGGGCAGCTTTACTGGGATTGGTTTATGGAGCGCCGTTTGTGACGTCAGGAGCAATAATGATGTTATTTAAGTTGTTTTAAGAGAAAAATTAGGGGTTTATTTTCTTTGAAGTCGTTTTTTCACTGTCATTCATTCATTTATAAAAATCCTACTTTGTTAAATAAATATTTAGTTTGGTGCTAAACATTTTTAGAAAAAAAAAACAAAATATTTAATTTTTAAACTAAACATTTCATTTGGAGCTAAATATTTATTTAAAAATCTAAACATTTAATTTGTAAAATAAATATTTAGTTTGGAACTTAATATTTTCTAACAAACAAAGTATTTATTTGCAAACAAAATATTTAGCTCCAAACTACATATTTATTAAACAAAGTAAGATTTTTATAAAATAATGAATGGCATGGTGAAAAAATGACTTGGAAATACTAACCTCCTTATTTTGCTCTTAAAACGTACTAAATAACCGTAAATATTGATGCTAATTGTTGTCTGCTTAAAAAGCCCCATATATGTTAGTCCCCCAGTGGGGCAGCAGTAGCCCAGATGCACCACAGCCAAACGAAGAAGAATTGTTATAAACATATATCAGTGATCTTTATAATAAAACTGTCTTTATAATAAAAATATTAAATCTATTATAATAAAAATCTTTATAATAAAACTGTCTCCTTTTTCTTTCTTTGTTTGGAGTCACGTCCATCTTAAGCGTGTTGAAACACCAGGTCTGCAGTCGTGTTTCTTTAAATTTCAGCAAATCCACAAACTGCAACAAATGTAAAGGAAGGATTAGAAAACTAAATGGATGAATGCATGAAAAGATGGACTGTTGATGAATGGATGCATGAAGCATTAGACGGGTGAATAAAGGATGGACAGTTGGGGAAGTCAGATGAATGGATAGATGGAGGGGTGGGCAGTGGGGGGGGGCAGACAGGCATGTAGATGGATAGAATGATTCAGGTACGTCTCTCAGAAGGAAAGTTTCATCCATTTCAAACAGTCAAAGTCATGAAATATGCAGGAGAATATTAACATGGCTTAATATCATAACCGTTCTGATGGCATTTTATCAAAAACATGATTAATGTGCACAAATAAGGAATATTATTAACCATACATGGAAACAGAGTTTTATGGGGCCCCCAGGAACTTGTATATATTGTTAAAACACTTTACAGTATTTTATTGTTTATCTTTTAACTCTTTACTATCATGTTATTGTTATACATTTTTCTAAGGTCCATATTTTAAATATTCTTTAAATAATCTTATTGCTGCTGTAAACACCAGAGTTTCCCCGCTGAGGGACGATAAACAGATTTTCTTTCTATTCTGTTGTTCTTTATGACACCAGCATCTTTGTCATTAGTAAGCCTGCATTGCTCCAGAGCAGGGTTCCTCGCGGCCCGCTGTCCTCCACCTTTCAGATGCGTCTCTGCTTCCATGTCTCAGTCAAATGGTGGAAGGACCTGATGACCCTGTTTGGCTCAGGTGTGTTGAAGCAGAGATACTTTTAAAAGTTGCAGTACAGCAGACCTCCATGACCCCATAACGTCCTGGCAGTTGTTGAACTTCAGGAACCGCAGGAGACCAACTAGATAGCACGGCGTCCCGCATCATCACTGCTGGCGGAACGTCAATCCTTTCCTGGAAGACATTGGTAGCCGAATGCAAACTTTCTCTTTATGCAAAAGACTTTGGACCACAGAGCAACCTTCTTCAGGTTTGTCTCCTTAGCCCAGGTATGACGCCCGTACATGGGGTTGCTCTGTGGGAGG
>NW_015151714.1:0-3255 GCF_000732505.1 Cyprinodon variegatus
GGGTATTTGACCGGTCGGGGGGGGGGAACCTTGAGGGTCCAGAGGCTGGTCGGTAGGTTGAGGGCTGAGGCGGAGGGCAGACAGGTAAGGCTCCAGGCAGGGAGAGTTTTGTCTTGAAGTTGGCTGATCTCCAGATATTTCAGGATCTGAGAGGCAGAAAAACACAGTCAGGTGGGTTCAAAATCAGGAAGCAGATCTGGGTTGAGCAGGCTCAAAGTTTGCCGGTACCATTACTGGCAAAACACTCTGGCAGAGAAGTGTCAGCCTCCTCCTCCTTAAAAAGCCTCCAAACGAGCAGATGGGGAGCAGGTGTGCAGAAGTGGCTCATGCCCTCAGGAGGAAGATCTCAGGCTCCCTCTGGTGGAGAAAAGTTGACAGAACTCTGGACCCCAACACCAGTGTTTTTAAACTGCAGTATCTATACTTCTACTGAAGTAACAAATGTGTGAACTTTTGACACCACTGGTTTTAATTGATTAATTAATCTGAGCTTTAATGTTGTTACATGTTTTCCTGATTTAGTTTATTTATTGACTTACTTATTTTTATATGTTTTATTTTTCCTGTCTTTCACTGTGTGGGGGTTTTGTTACATAATAAATATATATGTTTTAAAGCCCAGAGTATCTGGGAGGCAGTTTCTTAGCCTCACACTGCAGACGAATATCCCGTGTGAATAACCATACACCCTGTACATGCTGGTAGTCTGGGACTGGGATACAGCAGCAATCTGCTAGCAGTTGGTGTGATTGCACTAGAATCTAGCCCCTCCCACTTCTCACTTCCTCTTGGGCTCCGACCCTGAAACCTACTTGGGTTTGCGAACTTCTACCAAGTATAACTCTAGAATCCTCCTGGTTAGGCGGGCAGAATGTGCTGATTGTCTTCGTCCCAAAGCGAACCCTTTACAGCCAGGGACCTCCTGCTTTCAACTTTCTCTTTGTTTTAATGACTCTGTTCTGCTTTTGCTCTAGTTGCATTATTTAGGTTATTATTTTTTAGTCCCAACTAGGATGTTGTTTTAAAAGGTTTGGCTACAGGAAACCTGCTAAGACCTCCAAGTATACTAAAGAACCACGGCCATAGATGTATCTTACATTGAAGAAATTACCCTTATAAATATGACTCAGAAATCCATTGTTCACACTCCAATATAAATTTTAACGAGGTTTATTGGTAGGCTCTGGCTTTAATTCTAAGACTATATATACTTGTCTTATTTGAAGTGCATATTATAATTATCTTATTTTAAGAATAAAAATACTAATTCCATTGGCAGACCATCTTATTTACCTGCTAAAATTAAGGCTAAATGCACTTTAAGACATTTTTACTTATAGATCATTTTTGCAGTGAACCAGCAGAGAAATAAAAGCATGTGATTCATGCTGACATCGTATTGGGTGAATATTGGTATCGGTCATTAATCAAAGCTGTAATATTGGTTTTGTATTGAAGAAAATGAAAAAAGGTGTATTGGTACATGGCTAATTAAAAATATGTCAGTCTGCTGGATTACGCATGGAAATGGATTAAATTCAATATAACCCTGCAGGCGCATAGGGAAATAATTTCATTAGTCTTGGTTAAAGGCTAGCAAAGTGGAGAACAATGACAGAAGGTATGGCGAACGTTCAAACTGAACGCAGTAGATGAAGGCGCACTGCTTTGCTTTCAGACAGATTCAGAAATGAGTGGGGGCAGCACCGATTGGAAGCTGCAGAGCCGCTCCTGCTGAACTTCTGGCAATAATCTGTCTTTAAAATGTTTTTTCGGTTCCGTGTCTCAGATGATTCTTATGGATGATTAATTAATAAATCATGTCATACGTTCTGGTATATCATGGTTATAACACCTCAGCGCTGCCAACGAGAAAACTTTACATTTATTAATTAGGCTACTTTGTTTGCAGCATCATTACTGATATGATGTCTCAGTTAATTTATTATTTACATGTTAAACTTTGAGCTGAATGAACGTCAGATTCAGTCCAAAGGGGACTTAATGAGACATGACACCATTCATGGAAACATCTACACCTGATGGACAAAGGACATTCTCTGGAGGACCAGATGTCCACATTTGGACAAAGAAGACAGGTGGTTTGAGAGGGGCGTGAAGGAAGCCATCTATGTTAAGAAAGAGGAACCAACCTTAAACAGAGGTGGGGGGGACTCAGATTTCTAAAACTTACAATGCAGCTATTTAGTTAATCCCTTTTCTGTTATTATCGCAGCTCCACCCACCGTACAGCCAGTCCCATAATCCCCTTTAATGACCGACCTTTCAGATACTTATATGGGTACAGTATGGGGCATTGCTGTCTAACAAAGAAGCCAAACGACCCCCATTCCAAAGGGGGGGACCCGTTCATCCGTTTCTATTTGCATGTTTTCTAAACTAAAACCAGGCTTTGTTGGGCTGCTGGATAAAACCTGGAACTAAACGCTATTTCTGACATTTTGAACTGAAAAATCTTCCTGGATGGAAGAGAAACGTCTTCAAACTATGGAAACAAAGTCCAGAGGATTGATTTTAACATTTTTAGAACATCCATGGAAACAAATCATAAAACTGACCCCACTATGGACGGATGAGACAAACATGGAGCTTTTAGCCAAGAAACATCAGATCTAATGTTCACAGATCTAGACAAGATCAGTGTCCCTACAGTAAAAACATGGAGGAGGCTCCGTTATGCTCTGGGCTGCTTTGCTTCATCTGAATCTCTGCAGGGTCCAATGAAATCTCCAGACTATTGGGGATCATAGAGAGAAATGTTCTGTAGTGTCAGAAAGCAGCTCATGCGTCTTCAACAGGATCAGGAGCCAAAACACAGAGGCAGCCAAGATCAGCTGAGAGGAAAACATTGGACAGTCTGTAGGGGCCCCTAGGAGCCCTGAACGCTGCTGAGCATCTTTGAAAGGAGCTGAAACAGAAAAGGCAGCCTGACGCTACATTCAGACAGCAAGCAGCAGAAGCAGCTGGTTTACATGCAAAGTCAGTGGTTGACTTTGCGCATCAAGGCAAAGCAAAAGGTCCTGCAGCGACTAGAGCTTCTGACGCGCATCAGAAGCTGCAGCTGCTGGAGTTTGAAAAAACTGCCGGATGCGCCACATCAACCAATGAGAGAAGCTGATCTGGGAGCTGGCAGGGAGTCAGACGCAGCACTGCTGATGCAGAGCGCTATGATCACTCCTCTGAAACAGTTTATTAACGCCTAAATTAACTTCAAATGTAGAAACCTGCGGGCAG
>NW_015151714.1:3814-9533 GCF_000732505.1 Cyprinodon variegatus
CATGTCGGAGCAGGCAAGAAAGAGGAAAAGGGCTCTCTACCGCAATAGACATGGTGATTCGTTGCGTTCGCCTGTCTGCTAAGCTCAAAACAACCGCGCCTGGCTTGACGGAGAAACCAGGAGAACAGCTGAGCATATTTACGACAGTGCACTTTTACTTTCGCCCTCTGGGGGGAGCCTCGCTGGAAAATCAACACCGGTTGCATAGTGTACGTTTAATTTGAGCAGGTAAATAAGGTAATCTGCCAATGAGTTTATATATTAAATAAGACAATGCTATTGTTTTTTCTTATTTCAAATGTAAATTGTTTTGTTCCACTGGCAAAGTGTCTCCCTTACGGAAGAGGATTAGGGCCACTGGAAAAAAAAAGTTTACTGATTTTAAAATTTTATTTCAGTTTAGTATGGAAAAAAAGTCAGAATTCTGACTTTTTTATTGTCAGAATTCAGTCAGAATTCTGGGATTAAAATCAGAATTCTGAATTCATGAAAAAATGCACTTATTCTAAGAAAAAACAACTTATTTAGATTTTAAAAAATTGCAGTGCAATGATGGCAGAAATGGACTCTAAAGGCTGGGAACTAAACATGAAAGGAGCATCGTTTTAGGTCACGTCTGATTCATGAATTCATCTTTTAAATCATTCAGCTAAACATCAACATCTGAATTTTATTTGTTCATTTTCATATTATTTTTATTTATTCCAGAGGCTGCAAATCTGGAAAAAATAGGTTCAAATTTTTGCCAGATTTGAGTTATTTCTGCGACTATTCTGGGTTTTTCCTTTTGTCACGTCTTATAGTCACACTGCAAAAATGGTCTAAAAATGAAATTTTTTTTCTTAAAATCAGAGCATTTAACCTTCATTTGAGTAGATAAATAAGTTAATCTGCCAATGGAATCAGTATTTACCCTTAAAATAAGATAAGCAGATATGATCTTAAAATAAGAGACTGCAGTTATTTTATCTTATTCTAAATCTAAAGTGTCTCCCTTAGATTGCTACATTTTAAAAATAGACGTGTTTAGTTTTCATTTAAGCCCATTTTCATTATAGCCTGTTGTTATTTTTAAAAAATAAATAAAAACCATCAAAATAATTAGTTTCATCCAGACTCTTTTCTTGTGGTTGGACCCGGTGCTGCCCCAACTTGTTTTTCACAAAGTTAAATGTGACGCTGTTACCATTAGTTATAAAACTAAGAAAATGAAGTCTAAGGAAGTTTTCATCCAGAATGATAGAAAAATGTTCCTTTAATAGAGTAGAGCAATAAAGATTCTGGCCTAAACATTTATTACTGTATTAATTTTACTTTTATAGTTTAAGTAGTTTTAAAAAAGGGTATTTTTACACTTTTACAGAAGTAAAAAGCTGAAGTCGATCCTGCTGATACAAGCTTTATATCGGGGGGGTTTAGGCTGAGGTGCGTTCAAGTTTAGGCCCAGATGAAGAATCAGTGGCTGGGGGTCAAAGGTCAGCGTTTCATTTGATTGAAAAGATGCTGAAGTCTGTGTGGATCCTGAAAGCTGGGATCTGATCTACAATCATTAAATAAGTGGATCTATAAACGACCTGCTGAAATAAAATCTGTAGAAATAAACCTGATAGAGAGGAGTGTACCTGGACCCGGCCTCCTCATATCCATGAGTTATCCCAAACACGCGGATATTTGAGAAATATTCACAGACATATTTCTCTGAAGGATCCTTTTCCAAGTCGGAACATAAACAATGAATGAAGGAGCTGGATAAAATCATCCTTCTGGCTGCAGAATCGAGTCCAAAAACTCAAACCGTAACGTTCAAATCAACAGAAAATTTAATAAAATTCATAAAAGTACAGAACTTCAACATTTTTACATAAATTCCCTTTTTCCATCATGACCCTGCTGAGATCATGTTAACGTGTGCAGAGAAGACGCTGCGCCTGATCAAAGGCGACTATCGCTCAGAAAGCAGCGACTATCGCAGCTCATGACGCCGATGGCAGGAAGAACACTTTATATGATAGATTATCTCTTTATAAATATCATTTTTATACATTATGGATGGAAAATCCATCAATGAACCAAAGGAACAAAAAAAAGACAGAAAAGGAACTAATGTTGTAAACCAGAAAGAAAATAGAGGAAAAAAGGATCAAAGATCCTTATTTCCATAATAAGGATCATCTGCATTAAAGCAAGGCAGGAAATTCAAACTCATTAATTCATATCTGATCACAATAAAAAAATAGATTCTAGTTTAGGTCCAACAGAACCAGAACGGCTGCAGTCCCACAGTGGGAATTTAGCAGGAACTCCTCTGATTCGCTGCTGAGATTCATCTGACGGCTCCTCAGACTGAACCCATCCAGGCCTCCGTGGTTTAGACCCGGTTCTAACCAGAACATCTGAAAAATCCTGGTTTTAATCAACTGTTGATGGAAACACTGGTTTTAGAAGCTGAAGGACTGTGGATCCAAAACCGAATCAGATCAGAGTCCCACGGGGCCCGATGGCGGCCCCAACCCGCCCAGACGGGCTCAGAGCACGGCTCAGCCATCAGCAGCAGGACAAGAACCAAAGCGGGCGTTCCTCAGGGCTCCGTTCTAAGGTCCTTTAATATTCAGGAGCTCCCATTGGTTGGTGCCATCAGGACTCACTGATGCTCCGCCTTCTGATGGGCCTAAAACAAGCGTAGATCTATGACAGCTAGATGAGAACGCTGGGCGAGGAACAGTGGAAGCGCTTCAGTCTCTACTTTGGCTACTTGTGCATTTAAACAGCTTCTAAGGTGATTTTATTGGCATCTAAACATCATTTCTGATCAGATCAACTTTTAGTTTAAATATTTCCAATCAAAACTTTGACATTAAATTCCCACTAGACTGGAAAAAAAAACCTGCAACCCAAATTCAAAGCAAGTTAATCCTGTGATAAATGTGTTGGTGAAAAAGGGAAACATCTTTAATACTTGATCAGGAAGCTGCTCTGCTAATGAGGAGGTTAACGTTCCTGGAGGTCAGCCGAACTTTTCCATGTTTTCCTGAATGAACAGGGTTCTTCTAACGGAACCAAACCAGAAATCCAGACTCTCTTCCTCCACCCTTTTATTTCCAACAACGCCCCGCCATATTCCTCCACTGGACCGGTTCTGCTCCACCAGAACCAGGAGCTACGGAGCGTTATGTCCGAACCTTCGGAAAACCCTGACGTGGTTTTCCAGGGTGGAGTCTCTGCTGGAGGAACGCTCTGCTAAAACCCGACTCCTGCTCCTTTCTGGCTCCTCTGAGGAGGACATCTGGCAGCCATGGATGAAAGCTCCATCAGATCTCTTTCCAAAGGCTCCATCCTTCCCTCTCCATCACTCATCCACCTTTATAGACCGTCCAGCTGTCATGTCTCTGTGGGTAACTTCACCTGCTCTGGACCTCAGGCCAGATGCTGAATTAGAAATATTAAAGCAAAATGTTGCCGTGTTTCATTTTTATTTTACCTGCCATAGAATCATGAGGTTTTAATACGGGAGAAGGGGAGAAATAAATGTGCAGACGATAAATGTTTGTCTCCTCGTCACCAACTGCAGCTCCAGATGCTACATGAAGAACTGAGCGATGAGGTTGGCCACGCCCAGCAGGATGAGGGCGCTGTGGCAAATGGCCGACAGCCAGGTGAGCTTCCCCTGCTGCTTCAGGGACACCATGTGGACTAAAGCAGGGAGCAGAAACACCAAAGCCAGGCCGCAGATGGCGCCAGAAAACCTGCAGAGAGGAACGGAGAGTTAGCTCCACAGGAGGAAGATCAGACCCAACACCGCCCTCTGCTGGACACAAGTATATTACACAAACATATAACCTGGATAGAAAGAGGCTGCGCTGAAGGAAAGATGTGAACCCTGCAGTGATTATGAAGCTACAGTAGAGGATTAGGGCCATTGAAAAAATGAAAAAAGTTAACAGATTTTAAAATTTTATTTCAGGTTAATATTCTGACTTTCATTTCAGAGTTTCTGATCTTAATATAGATGGGCACCATGAGGGAAGTGATGTGGAGCAACTCAGCTTCACTGACAGAGATGTGAGATGTTTGGGAGGAACAGGAACACATTGGTGGCGACTTTTTCCGTCCCTGGGGGCCCCTGCTGATGCTATTTCATTAATGGAAGATCAGAAGGTGATTAAAACAAGAGAGCTAGTCTGTAAAACAGACATGGTTACAGCTGGATGCTAACATGTTTGTTAGCTGTCAGAATTCAGAAAGAATTCAGAGAAAAAAGTCAGGATGGAGGTGTTACTATATTTGGGTAAAAATGGCCGCTCCCAGACTCTGATCAGAACAAAAAATTTTATTTTTATACTGATTAACTCTAAATTCATGAAATCACCGCAAACGTATTAGTTTTAGGTATAAATAATGATCCATTGATTATTCCTGCGGAGCGGACTTCTCCTTTAATGAAGCTGTTAACAGATGGAGGTTCCAGGAGTCTTAAAGGAGGAGAAAGAGGAAAAACACTAAACTGTCCATCAAGCACAGTTTAACATCCGTTTTCTTCATGGTCTTCTCGCTTGAAGGCAGTTTTAGGGTTTCAGCGTTTTAGCGCCCCCCGCTGGTGAGGCCTGGTGTTCAGAGGCTGAAGGTGTAGCTTTGTGACTTTTATTCATAACTTCTAAACAGTTTTTTTCCTCACAGGTGAAGCTGATGTGGATGAAGGAGTTGATGAGAATGAAATCCAACTAAATGAACTTTACTAAGAGAAATGATCAAAGGAGGCAGAAGCTGCTTTTAAAGCAGAACCGGATGATCCGATTCGTTCTCTCATCAGAGCTTCTAAACGCTCCAAGCTTCAGCAGAGACCTTCTGGAAGCAGCCGGGGTCTCATGGAGCGGATTAAATCGGGGACCGGGGCTCTCAGGGGGAACCCTGGTCTGGTTAGGGTCTGAGGCCAACAGTCCGCCTGAGGAAGCTTCCCAGGATGACATCACCAACAGAGCCGCATACGTACCGTATAATAGATCCGATGTTGGGGTAAAACATGGCCATCAGAACGCCGGCTGCCACTATGAGAACATTCAGCACCAGAATGTGAATGAAACTGTGGAGAGAAGACCAGATGGTTAGCATTTAGCGTTAGCAGAAAACAAACAGCTGATATTTGGAAGAGAGACATAAACCCAGAGAACTCCAACAGCGGATCAGTACCTGAACCGGGAGCAGGGGTAGCTAAAATGCTAAGATAAGATAAGCTGCAATAAGAAACAGCAGCTTGTCTGATTAACTGGTTCAGCTTTAGCCTAGTAAACTAGCCCCCCCCCACCAGCGGCCATTTTTCCCTGCGAGTTGGTCTAGCCTCCATCAAAGCACCAGGCCCTAGAACTGGCCAATCACAACGCAGAGATGTGTTCAGAATTTTTGAATGCAAAGTGGGCGGGGTTCTGAGGACGTGACGACGAAGCTGCACGACGCTGGAGAAAACACAACGAGGAAGATGGCAGCAACTATTGAACAGCAGCATGAACTGCAGCAGCAGCAGCTTCCAATGGAGCGCTCCAGTGAAAGCTGCACGTTCTCTTTCTGTTGTTCAATAAAATACGTTCTAAGATAATCTGAGGCCAGAATATCATACTTTAAAGTGTCACTGTATGGTCCATTTCCGATTTAATGCGTAATTAGTAGAGGTGTAAATAATATAAATAATAATCTTTTGTATCGATGCATCGATCCAACAGCTGATGAT
>NW_015151714.1:10943-17681 GCF_000732505.1 Cyprinodon variegatus
CTCATTCATCGAGGCCAGACTAGATTAAACATTTAATCTAACATTTAGTCTGGTTTATCAGGCTAGTTCAGCTTCACCAGAAACATCAAATACAGACGAAGCAGAGAAAAAAAGCTCAGAGGAGGGAGGCTGAGTGGAAAACAGAGATTAAGAAGCGGACCTGAGCAGACAGACGTCAGTCAGACGTTTCAAACAAACATCATGAGGCTCTAAGCTAAATTACTGCACTTTATCATTTAGCCTCCAATAGCAAAGACTGGAAGAATAAACATGTTTTTTTCTCTCACCCGGGATAATGATTTCCAAACAACTGGCTCATGATCTGCACTCGCAGCAGGTAACCCAGGAGAGGGTAGACCGTAATCATCTGGAACAGCAGACACATCCGAGCCACAAACACCATCACGTCGCTGCTGGAGAAGTTATCCAAGAAGTTCTGCAACACGGAGGAAGAATGAATGAAGAAAGAGACGGGCCCAATGAGCCGCCTGGGTTCTGTCAGACCAGCATACCTATAGTCGACACGCATGAGCAAGACTTATATGGATAAAAAAAACAACTGAAGGTCAGATCACCATCCGCTTAAAAAAAAAAAAAACACACCAAAATGTAAGTAATTAAATAGGTTTTTTTGTACCTGACTAAAGGGATAATTTATTACTATGGGATAAGTCAAGATTATTTTTTGTGTAATCTTCTACTGGCTGTTATCAGGTAGAACTGATTGTGTACAACAGGATTTTGAGCAAAGTTTTTACCATTAAATTAT
The DNA here is from genome assembly GCF_000732505.1 of Cyprinodon variegatus. Lineage (NCBI taxonomy): Eukaryota > Metazoa > Chordata > Actinopteri > Cyprinodontiformes > Cyprinodontidae > Cyprinodon > Cyprinodon variegatus. Next base: position 11,713 of record NW_015151714.1, read on the forward strand.
GCAAAAGGTGTCAGATGCAAAACATTTCAGAAACCGAATGTATCAAATATGATACATTTGGCATTACAGGGTTAAGAGTAAAAACACTCTTATTTATATTGTATTTATATGATCTAATATAATCGTGCGTTAGGTTGTCATGCAGTGGATGAGCCCACAGAATCATTGTACCATTTTATAGATGATGTTGATGTCGGTGCAGTACTTCTAAAAACCACAGGGGGGGGGGTTTGATGCTTTTAACATAATCTCATTTTGTTAAATGGGTAAAGGTGGAGTTTGCTGGTTATTTAAATATTATTACTATTATTTTATTGGCAAGAATACTTCTTTTTTCTTAGACCGTAGTTTTTTAATATATGTATGCTTTATACTTGGGTGTGTGATATTTTTATCTTGCAGTTGATAAACATAGTAAAATAAATAAATCACAGAGGGGCAGTCATCAACGTAAGGGAAAAGGCAAAAAAAAGAAAAAATAATAGCTGATGTCCCACTTCCAAAATGGCCGAGCATAATATTGTTTAAGAATTGGTGGATTATTGAAGAATAATCTGCTGCACAAAAATTAGGTCTGAAACCAGCGATTATATAAAAAAAAAGATAAATCAAGTTAATTATTTTTTTCAATTAATAATCAGACTGCCAAAGGTTAAAGAAGATGTTTTATGAATTTAAACCAGGTGAAACTAAAACTTTTCCACTTGAGGAGTTCTGATTAGAGCAGATTGACAGAAGAAAATGATGTTTTTATGTTAAATTCAAATGTTTATTTATATTTTTACAATCTTGGTTTAATTCCTGCTCTAAGTGAGTCGCTCTGTCAGCTAAAGGCTGTTTTAGAGTCTCTATATTCCACTTAAGGTTTAATCAAATACTAAAGTATTTGAAGATTATTTCAATCATGAATTAATCTGATTGTTTCAGCCCTAACAATTCTATTCAGTTTATTTCTATAGCTCCAATTCACATCATGTCATCTCAGGTCACTTTCCAGTTCACCAGATCATCCAGTCAGATTGATTCAAAGTTTTCTATCTAAGGAAAAACAGCTGATTGCATCGACTCATTGACTCTTCAGCAATCCCTCACACTAAGCATGCTTGTAGCGACAGTGGAGAGGAAAAACTCCCTTTGAACAGGAAGAAACCTCCAGCAGAACCAGGCTCAGTGTGAGCGGCCATCAGAAATATCCAGCCCCCCCACCCCCACCATGAACCCCATACAGACCTTTTTTTCCTTTCTTTTTTTTAACAGATTAATAACATTTTGTTTTACTAAATAAGTGCTGAGTGTATTTTAAACTATAGGTGGTTGTTTCAGACTTTATTTATATTTTTAACTGATGGAAAATCTTTGTTTTTACCACCAAGCTTGGCTGATAAATTGGCTGCTGTTCAACAGGAACAACTCTGCATTTAACCAAACTGTTCCAATGGAACCTTCTGCACCATTTGAGAGAAAAACTTTATATAGTCCCATTTGGAACAAGCAGGCATGCACCTAGCGCCACGGCTGCATGGTGCCCTGTGGGATGCGGCGAATATAAACCAAGCTTTATTTATAGATAAATTTTGCAGTGCAGAGTCTGGGAAGGTTCTGCCTGATCCATCCATGGTAATAACGAACATAAACAGGAAGGCTGAACCCAGGAAATACAGCCCATCTGGACCTTAAAATTCTGACCGAAGGACAGAACCAAGATGTTAGAAAAAAACAGAACCGCTTCTTTGGTTTCACATCAGAGAAGATCAGGACCTCTGTTGTCATAGCGTCCGTCTGGGTTTTAGTCTTTTATTTTTTATCATGTTTCAACTTCTCTGTTTATTTAGTTTGAAGTTCAGGGTGAAAGAAAAAAGGTTTGAATCTTACTGGTTCGATGCATTCTTTGGAGAGAGGCGGCGAGGGAAAGGCAGCAAAGATCAGCACCCCCACATACATATACGTCCCTCCGACGAGAAGGTACGCCACAGAGAGGTCCCTCACCTGCAGCACATCCATGACACACGTTAGCAAAGGAACCACTGGAGGAGTCACATTTGTTCAACTGTTAGTCCTGAAATTTGGGGCCGTTGGTGAAGAACGGCTGCTGTGTTCACAGAAACCTGGTTCTATGCAAACGGACCTCAGATCCCCATTCAGTCTGATGGATCTGTACAGTCAACACATGATCTACTGGCAAAACAATCTGCAGGTGAAGATCTCAGTCATCCCGGTCATAGTCATTCAAAAAAAAAGTTAAAAATCAATCCACTGGTTTGTTTCCCAGTTTGAAGACGTTTCTCTTCCATCCAGGAAGATTGAGTTTTTCAGAGACTCCAGCAACATGTGGGATGGAGATGTTTTTGCGTTTAATCTTCTCACCGTCATGTTCTACTGCGTTTCTTTTGGATTTCAAAACAAAGTCCAGTGGATTGTTTTTTAACTTCTTTGGAACTCTGAAACACTCATTTCCTCTGCTGGTCCTATGAAAACCAACCAGCATGGTTTCCGTTCCATAATCTCCTGTTATCGGTATTGCAAACAGCTTTGCTTCAGGTAGAATAGCTTTAACCTGGAGAGATCATTACAGTTAAAAGTGTTCAATCAGAGGATCCGTCTTCTAAAAGCAAACTTTTCATCTTCTTATTCCTCTGATGAACAGAAATCTGCTTTAAACTTTAATAATAGGAAGAAACACTAATCCAGATCCTATTCTATGCNCAAATCCATCTGGCAGAGTCAGGTTAGGAGTTTGCTTGTTATTTGTATGGTCGTACGGCCCCGCTTCGTCTGTCTGGTTATGTGGGGTTTCTATTCTCACTTTGTTTGGGAAAGTGGGAGGGGGGCTTTTTTTTTTTTTTTTTTTTTTGCTGTTCATAAAATATTTAATGTGTTTCGCTATGTTGTCAGACTAACATGAGTGCACTGAAGCCATTCTGCTAATAAAATTCTGTGTACCGTAACACATCATTACAAGGTGTTGGCGTGACTTTTACTGGTTGGAATGTCAGGGGGTTGGGGGGCGTGTCCTGAAAAGGGCTAAAATATTCTTTTATTTAAAATCCTTATCTGCAGACATTGTTTACCTCCAGGAAACCCAGATGAGACCAGGTAAGGAGGGGTTATTGAGATGCAGCTGGGCAAACATTTCAGGGGGGGCATTTCTGATTGGTAGAACATTTCCTTTTAGGCATCTTTCCACTGGGACTGACCCTAATGGCAGATCTATACTGCTAACAGCCTATCTATGTGCTTTTCATGTTACGCTTCTTAATGTATACGGTCCCAACTTTGATGATCTGGGCGGGACTTAAACTGTGTGTTTGACACCTACCTGGACAGGTAAGCCCAAACAAGACAGCCTCCCTCCTCCTCCTCTGCGGTTCTGCACTCAACAAATTTGGTTGATGTTTGGAGACTACAGCATCCAGTGGAGAGGGATTACTCCTTTTTTTTTTAAATATGCATAAATTCTATTCAAGAATAGATTATTTTCTTCTTGATTCTAAATTAATATCTAATGTTATATCTTCCAAGTATCATTTAATTTTAATCCCAAACCACTCTCCAATTTCACTAACTCTCAATCATAAGAATGGTGCTTTCATTAATCCCTGTTATCAGAGGAGACACCAATGATAAGAACTGACTTTATTTTATGGGAAACATTTAAAGTTGTGATCAGGGGACATATTATATCTTTTGAAAAGTTCCTGAAAAACAAAAACTGGAAACGCCTTGCAGAAATTTAAACTGAACTTGCATGCTTAGAATCTAAATACAGGTCCTCTCTCAATCCTTTGATTCTACAAAATATTCTATTCTAAAATATGAATATAACACGGTCCTCTCCAGGCAGGTGCTTGATCAGCTGTTTAAAATAAAACAGAAGCACTTTGAGCTTAGTGATAAGCCTCATAAATGACTGACTCAGCTGCAGGGCTTAACTGGCTAACAGGGAAATAGAGAAAATTAAGTTGAAGGCCGGAAAAATCATAGTTGAACCAAGAAGCATAAATGAGTCTTTAAAAGAATATTAGGAAACATTTCAAACTGGCTCAGAGAATCTCCTGAGGCTGATTGAAGCCTCGCAGGTCAGACTTCACTGTGGAAGAGATCCTCCATGTAATCCAATCATTCTCCACTGCCAAACCCCGGGACCAGACGGTTTAAGAACTGAGCTCTATAAAAGATACGCTCCTCTCCTCCGCAGGATGATTGCTCACTCTGATTCAGGAAATTCCCCCCCACCATGTATGAAGCTAATGTAACATTATTACATAAGGAAGCAGGGATGAGACAGAGCTTCCATCATATCGTTCTATTTCTATTAAATTCTGACATTAAAATATTTGCTAAAGTACAGGCACAGATTTTTTTCAGATATCTGCAAATTAGAAATTATGTTCAAATTAATATCTCGAACTTCGTATCTCTCCCAGAAGAAAATAAGTTATGCAGAATAATGTTGGGATCCCCAGAATTAAGCTTTGTTGGCATCTTTGCAGAGGGAATCAATTTAGCCACAGACTCTCTGAGGGCTGCATGGGAGGAGAGGCTGGGTTTGCAGACTGGGAGGTCTGGGAGGACTGGATCATGCTCTATTAATGTAAAGAACCAGTTTATTCAGTTTAAGCTGTTTCACAGACTCAACTATTGCACAGAATATTCCCATCAATATCTCCAAAATGTGACAGATGTAAATCTGCTGATGGCTCCTTGACTCGTCTGTTCTGGTCATTCCCGAAGCTCTTTCCTCATTGGTGCAACATTTTCAAATGGTTTTCTGAAGCGTATAAGTTCATCTCCATTCCAGACTCCAGATTGCATCGTTAGGAGACTCTCTCTCTCAGGAAATGCAGCATTTCTATACAAACGACTGTGGTTTATGGAACGGTAATAGCTAAGAAATTAATATTAAGGTTGTGGAAACCTGACAAGGTTCCTCGGTTTAAGATGTGGCTAAGAGATTTTACTGAGATTATTTATTCAATAAAACTGTGGTATGATGTTCTAATAAGTTCTGTAGGATCTGCAGGCGGTTCTGGACCATATTTGACCCTGACAGCCTCTCAGTTTGTTAGCACGCTACCCAGGCCTTCATAGACCTGTAGTACCATCCTAAAGTGTAAATGGTAATCAGTGCAGTCTAACCGTTCCTTTAATAACTTTCCATCTTTTCTCTCTTCCTGTCTCTCTTCTCTTTCCCTCCATCATTGAAAGCTTTTTTTTTTGTATTATTACTATTGTTGTATTGGCAAGAATATTTTTTTTTTCTTAAACTATAATTTTTTTAATATATGTATGCTTCATACTTGGGTGTGTGATATTTGTATCTTGCACTTTGAAAACTTGATAAACATATATTTAAATAAATTAATTAATTAATCAGAGATGGGCAGTCATCCACTTAAGGGAAAAGGAAAAAAAAAAAAGAAAAATAACAGTCGATGTCCCTCTTCCAAAATGGCCGAGCATAATATTGTTTAAGAATTGGTGGATTATTGAACAATAATCTGCTGCACAAAAATTAGGTCTGAAACCAGCGATTATTTAAAAAAAATAGATAAATCAAGTCAATTATTTTTTTTTGTCAATTAATAATCAGACTGACAAAGGTTCCTTAAAGAAGACTTTTTATGAATTTAAACCAGGTGAAACTAAAACTTTTCCACTTGAGGAGTTCTGCATAGAGCATAACAGAAGAAAATGATGTTTTTATGTTAAATGCAAAATATCTTGTTTAATTCCTGCTCTAAGTGAGTCGCTCTGTCAGCTAAAGGCTGTTTTAGAGTCTCTATATTCCACTTAAGGTTTAATCAATTACTAAATTATTTGAAGGTTATTTCAATGATGAATTAATCTGATTGTTTCAGCCCTAAAAATTCTATTCAGTCTATTTCTATAGCTCCAATTCACATCATGTCATCTCAGGTCGCTTTCCAGTTCACCAGATCATCCAGTCAGATTGATTCAAAGTTTTCTAT
>NW_015151714.1:20641-22782 GCF_000732505.1 Cyprinodon variegatus
AAGACAATAAAAGACCTGAAATATTTCAGTTATCATGCAATGAATCTAAAATATATGAATGTTCAAGTTTTATCATTACATTATGGAAAATAATGAACTTTATCACAATATGCTAATGTTTTGAGAATGCCCTGTATTTGTACTTGACTTGAGCAGATATGTAAAATCATAAAAATGAAATAATAAAAACAATCTAGAAATCAGTAAAAAGTTCTTAAGTGAAATGTATTTAGCCTTAATTTGAGCAGGAGATAAGATCATCCACCAATGGAAGAAGTATTTTTACTTCTTGCAATTGAAATAATGCAATCAATGCAATATTTTTTTCTTATTTTAAATGTAAATCGTCTTTTTCCATTGGCAAAGTTCCTCACTTACCTCCTCAATTCAGGAAAAGATGCACTTATTTTAAAAATAATTGACATTTTTTGTAGTGCATCGTATTCTTTTTCTTTTGAAGCAAAACTCAAATTTCGCCTGGCTGATTTTTAGATCAATCTTTGCAGTGAAAACACGATGTGCATGCTGCTGCTTCTGCAGGGTCGCCAGGCAACGCTTGGCTGCAGCGCCAGCGAAGGGACAGACAGGCAGCCTTCACTGCAGACACATACCTGGAACGAAGAGCTCAGAAGGATCAAACCAGTGGAACTCCAGGTGGAAGCCGAGGCGGGCGGCTTGGATGGTGACCAGAACGATCAGGTAAACCACAGATATGGTGCCTAAAGGAGGGAGACGTAGTGAGCAACCAGTGAAGGACCTTTAAAGAAGCCAGACGGCGGTCTGGTCGCACTGACACTGGAGGATTAGAACAGCGCTGCACCAACCAGCTGCTAACAGGAGCTCCTGGAGACGCGAGGTTTGCTCCACAGATTGTCTCATAACGGCTGGAAGGTTTTTATTAAGCAACAGAAATAAAACCGATCCTGTTTCCACTGCTTCCTCGCCTTTCCTGCCAGTTTATGTCTGCTTGTTGATCATGTGACGCGTTCAATTCTCCATTGCAGTTTTTCGAAATACCAAAATGTAAAACCTCCTCCTCCAAACACAGAAACTTTTATCTAAACATGCATCTTTTTCTAAATAAGGATCTTTCAATTTAATCAATTTGTTTCCATGGTTACAGTTTGCACCATTTTAACATGGATGACAAATAAAAAGCTCTGAAAGATCTAAATCTATGTTCTCTCCTGCTTCTCATCCATCATGTGGTTTGTTCAAACCCAGCTTCCTGTGATGCGCATCATCATCATCATCATCATCAGTGGAACGGCAGCGGCCTGCAGCGGCTCCACTGGTGGCGCTTGAATCTACTTACCGAAGAAGGTGAACCTGGCGAAGAAGGAGGCGGAGCGAAAGCAGAGCAGCGGCAGCAGCAGGATGATGAGGTAGAGCGGGATGGTGCCGGTTTTACTCCAGTAGACCTCAAAGCCGCCGTCTGACGTGTGGTTTCCAGTGGCGCCCAGATACGACGTGCCGTTTACTTCAGGGTCGGTTCTGGGGTACGGACAGATCACTGCAGGACAACAAGGGGACATTTATAAACTAGAATTTCCTCCGGATGAGTCGGCGAACAGCTTGACCTTACAGGTTACTGGACATTTGACCTGGGACTGTCCCTGCTGAGGAGGACGTCTGCCTCCGCTTCACACCGCCTCAAATTAAGAGCTGCAGACACGGTGAGCAGCTCCAGAAACACGTCTCCATATACAAACACTAAACCCCAGAACATTTCAAACCAAACAGAACGTTAAACAGAGACTAGTTCATCCTAAAGACCAAACCTCCAGACCTAATCTGAGCAGACTGGATAAAACCTGGAACTAAACGCTATTTCTGACATTTTGAACTGAAAAATCTTCCTGGATGGAAGAGAAACGTCTTCAAACTTTGAAACAAAGTCCAGTGGATTGATTTTTGAACTTTTTTGCAATGACTTTAATGAACCATTTAGATTGAACTGGATGGTTTTTATGAACATGCTGAATAAACGGATGGAACTGAATCCTAAACAGGAGGGAAATCCTTCCAGGGTTTTTCCATCCGTGGATCTAAAATAAACCAGATCTTTGGTAGCGTGTGGGGATACGCATCCCTCAGCCCCGATGCAGCCCTGCAGAGCCTGGCATTCGCCACATACGGAC
>NW_015151714.1:25461-27165 GCF_000732505.1 Cyprinodon variegatus
GCTGACTGTTTACCAAAGCTAAAAGTGAACTTTATAACAGGGCTGTGTCCAAAGCGGGGGCTGGGGGGCCTTTTTTGGCCGCTGAACTGACTGCTGAAAGTGTTAAACAAACAGAGGATTGGCCTTTTGACCTTCTCCTCCATTCTTTATTACAGTAATGAAAGCAGATCCTGTTCTGAGACCTGAAGTGATTCCATGTTTAGATCTGCAGAGCGGCGCCAGGCGGCGCTCTCAGATCAGCGTCGTACGTAGCAACAGCCTCAGCTGCACGTCGCCACCTTAGACCACCTGGCCCAAATCACACCAACGTGGCAGCTTCCTGTTCTTAGTGGGCGGGGCTAAAACTATTTCATCCAATAACGGTTCATTCTTTTTCATTTTAGCCCAAATTAGACTTTTTTTAAAGTTTCATCTCTTCATACACTATATCTGATTATATTCTTTTTATAAACCTTTTATTTAATCTTTTAGTAAAGCATCTTAAATACCACGATAATCACATTTAATGAATTTTAATCCCAATTAAGACCTTAATTTAAAAAAATTATCATTTAATAACTTTTAATGATTTTTAATGACCTACGGAAACTCTGCCTTAGACTTGGTTAGATGGAGACGTTTTTTAGAAACTCAAAGTTTCAAATTAATGTTGATTCAAAAAGAAAAAAAAAACTCTTGAGGGAAAAAATTATTTAACTTACAAATTATTCCCAGATTTATAGATTCTGCAACAAAAACGCTCAAAAAGCAAGATGGATGTTTTCTCTTCCTGCCTGATTTTCACAGAAACGAATCGTTGCTCTCAGACCATCAGCTGAGATAAGGACTTCAGGATGCAGACGCCCCCTGGTGGTCAAAGGTCAAGTTCCCTGGAGCGGCGGCGGCAGCTCACCTCTAACAGAACCGTTGGTCCCAAACTCGGAGTCGGATGTGCTGACGTTGTGGGCGTTGTCTGGAAGCAGGAAGACAGAGGTTTAAAACATCACAGTCTGTGTTCTGTGGATTCAATCAGACAAACTCAGACATGCATATTTTAAAAGGAGCAGACGTTCTGCAGAACCCAAAACCTCAGAGAATCAGTATTTAAAAAGGTTTTACGAGGCAGCAGCTCCTGGTTCTGACCAAAGAAACATTTCACAGTAATGAGAGACGGTTTAACTAGTTAAACATTGTTAGGAAGACTTGAAGTCAGAGGCTCCAGGAGGAATGAGACAAACATCACAGCTGAGTCAGCATCCCTGGTTTGCTGAAGTAAGCAGAAGGATAGAAAAGCAAAGCAGATTTCCTCCTGAACCATGTGACCCAGAGAACACGGAGCGAGTAGGACTGATGAGGTGGACTTACTGTAGATGAACTGCCCGGTGTTGTAGAGGAAGTTGGACATGAGGACCCAGTAGACCACCATGGCTCCAACAAGGGACACCATGGAAAACAGCAGGCTGGACCACTGGCCACACTTCCCAAAGTAGAACCTGCAGACATCGGGGAACTCCCAGTTGGACGTGTCCTCGCCCTCTGAACAAGAGACCACAGAGGTCAATAGGTCAACCTGCTGCTCAGGGTCCGCATCAGCCATTAGCTCAACTAGTGGAAAAAATACGATTAACTAGAGCCGAGTTTAATGGACTAAAAGATGTTTAAATTAGGACTGAAACAAGTCATCGGATTAATCCATTAAATAATCTCCAACTGATTGAAATAATT
>NW_015151714.1:29051-30894 GCF_000732505.1 Cyprinodon variegatus
AAAAAAATAATCAGAAGATGAATCGATTTGCCAAATAAAGTTTAGTTGCAGCCGAGTTAAAATGAAGCTGAAGCCTGGAGCCCATCAGCAGCTCAGCTTTAAAATCCAAAAATATAAAGTAATGTAATTTGAAATGATTTAATGAACGATCTGATTACTCTGATTCCCTTCTGTTCCTTTTTCCATCCATTCTTCCTCAGTGGTTTTTATTTCCTCCACCTCCAGGATGTGATGTTTCCGTCTCACACCTTTAACGCCATCTTTGTTCAGTCCGATCAACACATTAGATCCTTTTCCTGTGACGCTCCACTGCAGCATCATAAACACATTCTGCTAGCTTTATGGGACGTCTGCTGACAGGTTTACTGCACTGTTTGCAGCCTGTTGTGTAACTGGTGTCCAGTATGAGCCTTTGCTCAGCAGTGGGAACATCTGGGACGTTCAAACAGCTCCGACCAATCAGAAGGAAGGAAATGGGATCAAAGAGAAACCTTCTTCATCCCGCTGGAGGAGCTGCTTTAGCAGAACTTACTGATGGCCTTTGGTGATTTGATGACGATGTAACAGCAGTAGAGCATGATGAGGCCGGTGAGGATGAGGATGATGATCCCCAGAGTGAAACCAGCCTAAAGAAGAGAATCCATTCAGCTCACAGCAGAACATGCAGCAAACGCCCAACGAGAGGAAACAGAAAGCCGCCCCACCTGCTTCATCCCCCACGGAATGCTGAGGATGGACGTTCCCATCATGGTGTTCCAGATGGCAAAGCTGCAAGGAAACACAGGAAGTCAGCAGAGGCATGAGGGCCGGCGGATACGCGTCCCGCGTTTCACAGGCCGTACATGGTGACGATGCTGGGATTGCTGGAGGCCGGGTCGCTGTCCGACACCTTGAAGGCCGTCCCCAGAGGACTGTAGATGTACATCTCCTCGGCTGTGGGGATCACATGGTTGGGAGGACTCTGAAGGGGGAAAAGAACGAGGAATAAGGAACGGCTTGATTAAGAATTGAAAGCGGCGTACGAGCAGACCTACCAGCACGGCATCGGAGGAGCCCGTCAGTCTGCTGTAGTACTGCACTCGACTGTTCAGGACGGCGGCCTCGGCGGAGATCCGCTCCTGTGGGTCATCACTCACGATGTTCCTGGGCTCCACATAGAACGGCCTGCAGGTCCCAAACACAGCGTCACAGGTGGAGACGGTCAGGATTAATCCGGATTACAGCAGGAAATCTGGATCACATTCTGGATTCATTGAAGTCAGGCTGAATTTTTAAGGTTTAGAGTTCATCCAGGAGCCGGTGCCGTTTTTTACTGCCCTAGAATCACCGAGCAGGATGCAGGACAGCTTCAACGAACAGCGGCGGGTTAAACGGACAGCGGCGGGCTGAAGGAACAGCGGCGGGCTGAAGGAACAGCGGCGGGCTAAACGTGTCGGGTTCCTGCTCTGCAGAGGTTGATGCAGCAGAAAGTGTTTGTGATCCCTAATGACCCAGAACTGGTTGGTCTCTGTGAAATACCAGACTGGATTAAATTCACACCCATTGCTGATGGAGGGACTAATGCAGAGGTGGAGCTCAGCTCACACCTACTTCCCAGAGTCTACGGTCTGTGTGACTTCCAGGAAGCCTGGAGAAAAAACATGTCTGCTTATTATCAGGTTTAAACATTCAGGGAGAAAAAGATGGAGGGAACGAAAAACAGACGGGAAAAACTGGGAGACTTCAATCCAGGAACATCCGGATCCCTCCGAGTGTCGGCTATCCAGGACTGTTAACCAAGGGAAGGATTTAGGCAAAGACAGGCAGGGGCCCCTCTGATTGGAGAAGACATCAATCAGCCCCC
>NW_015151714.1:31779-33004 GCF_000732505.1 Cyprinodon variegatus
TCTTTGCATGGTTTGTGTTCAAATGGTTTGCTGCTGTCTGTTTGGACCTTTCTGAACATGTGCAGCAAATGGACTGATCCAATATGGTGGACACTGAAGGGGGGGGCTGAGACACACTTAATATTATCAGCGTTCTGATGGCATTTTAGCCAAAAACATAATTAATGTTAACAAATAAGGGATAGTTGTATGAACCATACATGTAAACAGGGTTTTATGGGGCCCCCAGGAACTTGGGGCCCTAAGCAAAGGTAAAACATCCTCAGGCCTGAAAGTCGCCTCACAGCAGCAGGAACCGCCCCTCCTCCCTCCCCCTCCTGCTATCACAACACATCTTAACGGTGATTAAATCAGTGCTTCTAAACCTTTTCGAAACTATTGGAGCATTTAATTCTTTCCATCTCAAATAAAAATAAAAACATCATAAATATTTTGTCTTGAAGTTAGTAAGGATTCTAAATAAATATAAAATAAAATCATCATATAAACCTGTATTTATTAAACTCTGAGTAACTCCCCTATAACCACATTTAAACTGGATGAATTAGAAACAAAACAATTTCAGTTAGACGGTGAACTTTAAGGAAAAACTCACTTTTTGGTTGATAAACGTGTTTATTTATTTTCTCTAAAGCAGAACAGATCCCAGCCTGTTTTATTTTACTTCCTAAGACATTTCTCAGTTAGATCCTGCCACGCAACGCTTTAAAAGACGGAACTGGAAAGTTCAAATGATCCAAACTTTCTGTAAACCCAGTAAGGTCGTCCCTCAGCGCTGGTTCCTGTGCGTTTAGTTTCTATAGAAGCCGGATGGTTGAGAACTTCCTGAAAACAGGGATCCAGACCGGCGAGCTCCCGTCGTATAACGGATCTTCTGCAGGTTTTTTTACTCGCCTCATAACAAGTTTCATTTCCTGATTAAATATGATTGGAAAGCCTGTGCTATGCTAAGCTAAGCTAAGCGTTTTAAATACACTTCCAGTCCTTTTAAAGCTTCTCTAGTTTCCCATTCACTCAACACGTCATTTTTGCTGTGTTTTTAGGATGAGTAGCAGCAAAGAGCTCAGTGATTATTTTGTTTTTGGTTTGTAAGAGAAGCAGAACATCTCCCCACCGATGGGTCAGAGGTCAGTCAGTTGCCTTTTGTATCTATGCTTCTTTTTCTATGTCTGCTTCTGTCTCCTTGAACCCCAGTGGGCCTCAGCAGATGGCCGCTCACACTGAG
>NW_015151714.1:33780-34941 GCF_000732505.1 Cyprinodon variegatus
GGGAAATCTACCTTTTAGCTCGGCTGTCCAGGGAGCCAGCGGAGCCTCTCTGGGATAAGCCCTCCCCAGAGGGCTCTGAGCCCAGCAGAGGTCTGCAGTCGTCCTCCATCCTCACCTTCAGCTCATCACCGTCTGCAGAGAAACAAGAAGCCGCGTTCAAATAGGAATCAGGACTTAATGAGATGATTGAACGAGCTGCAGTTTCCTTCCTCCTTCATGCTTCTGTCACTGCTGGCAGACATTCAGCTGAGAGAGCAAAACCTCTCAGTCTTTACAACCACAGGAAACAGCCTGACTCAGGGCGTTCAGAAGCAGGAAGTCCAGAAATAAGGAACAAGATTCAAATTTACAGAAATATTCATCATCTAGCAGGATGACGTGGAGCTTTGGCTCAATTTAAACCCCAAACTGGAAAAACTCACCTTCTGGTTGTACTTAGTTAGTGTCACCGACAGGCTGGTCAGAATGAGCCTAATAATAATAATTAGTTAAAATAATAATAATCTAATTTAATTTAGTGGAAGATGCAGAGAAACGGGCTGATTTAGGAGGATTCACTTCCGCCTCTGAAGCTCAGATCCAACAGAAAGCAGCTTTTAGCTTTCAGTAAACAAACACAGATGATGAGTGTCACCTCATCTCCGCCCCCCACACTACAAACACCATCTACAGATGGTTCCGCTTCATCTGCGCCGCATCCAGCTGCTCCTGGAACCAGATGTTCCCCGAACCTGCTGCCCGGTTCGGTACCATCACCGACCCAGAGCCAGTCCCTGGAGCCCCGGCCGGCCGGCGGTGGCTGACAGCAGGCTGGACCCGGAGCTCAGTGCTGATGCCATAGCTGAGTTTCAACAACTAACTTTATAAACAACAGCAACAACAGCAACAGCAGCCCTCTGACTGTAAACAGAGCGGAAAACAATGAAGGGAGCTCACCTGGAGAGGAGAGCAGAGGAGGCTGCTAGCTCTGCTGCTAGCTCTGCTGCTAGCTGAAGAAGTGATACCAACCAGCGGCAGCCAATCAAATCACCTGTCAGACACGCGCAAACACGTCACACAATGGGCTGGGAAAGAACTGACTGCTGTACAGGATGAGGCTGCGGTATCCTGGGATGCATCCTCCAAGGACGCGGTCTACCTAGACTGGATCCTCCGAAGTCC
>NW_015151714.1:37094-38411 GCF_000732505.1 Cyprinodon variegatus
TCTTGGAATCCGACCAGACCTCGGCGCCGCGCTATGACGTAATCGGCCTTCAAATCTGGCCTTCTGAGGACGCAGCCCAGGATTTTGAACAGAGCAATGGGCTCCCTCCTCCAAGGAGGCGGTCTACCTGGGTTGGATCCTTCGAAGTGAGCCAAAGCTCACTTCGAAGGATCCAACCTGCTATGGAAGCAAATTGTTACCATATTTCAAATGAACAAGCATTTCCAGAAATGCTTGTTCATTTTAAGAATGAGGCTGCATTGTTTGACTCATAAATGAAATTAGTAATCATCCTAAGCAAAGTACTGTCCATAAAACAAATAAGTAAAGGCGGGAAACTGGTTGAATTCCCGGGTCTGACTATCGGGACACTGAACGACCACAATGACCAAAACAGTGGCAGAGCTGAGGGAGGCCGCTGCTGCTTTAGAGCAAGTGGCTACATCTAATGGACCTGTGGCAACGCCAAACGCTCCTGAGTTTCCCGCCGGCACGTTTACAATGTAATGCAATGCAGACGTGCACAGCGCCCCCTACCGAACAAGATGGGTAGCCCGGTCAGCAAGGAACTGAGGAAGAGCGGCTGCTGACGTCACTGTGCTGCCCCCGCCGCTCACAATGCTTTTTCGTTTTCGAGTTATGGACAGTACTTTGCAGGCAGACCACGAAAACAAAAAAGCAATGTCCGCTGTGTTTTCTCTGATTATGGCATAAAACTGCAGTCTTAAAGAAGAAAATGCAAATAGGATGATTGATTACTAATTTTATTTATGAGTCAAATAACGCAGCCACATTCTTAAAATGAAAAAGCATTTCTAGCATTTTCAAATTTTACATTTCAAATTGAATTTTGGTATGTATTTGCTGGGGTACATTTTGAAAAATAAATCTCAATTGTCTTTTTCCTTTTAATTAAGTAAAAGGATGAGCAGTCTTGAAGAAGAAAATTAAAATGCAAATAGGATGATTGATTACTAATTTCATTTATGAGTCAAGTAATCCAGCCACATTCTTAAAATGAAAAAGCATTTCTGAAAAAGGCTTTTTTATGTGAAATATGGTAACGATTTGCTTCCATATTCCATGGCTTTCGCTACTTGTATGCTCCGTTGCTTAGCAACCGTGAGAGTTGACACACAAAGCAGGAAAAGAATAAAAACCAGACTTTTCTAAACAGTTTTTTTTTTTATGAAGTGAACAAAAAGACTACTCTCATGAGAATCCAGAGTGGAATAAAAGGGAAACCCACTGGGAAACATGAACAAATAAAAGCAAATGTAATGATAGAAACCTTAGTTAATTGTAAGAACTGTAAAT
>NW_015151714.1:38779-40677 GCF_000732505.1 Cyprinodon variegatus
AATGTATGTATAAAAAATATATCTGCAAAATCTCTAATATTCAACAACAAAAAATACTTAGTTAAGCAAATTGTGCAAAACAGCAATAGAAAGATAAAAATCCTATCAGATTTATAGTCCCCCCCCTGCAGATATATTAGAATCTGTCCTTAAATTCCAGCCAAACCCATTTACACAGTAACAGATAAAAACCTTTAAACCAAACATTACCGCCACACATCTGACTCTATAACCAGATGGAACTACTGCTTGGTCTCACAATGCATCCTGGGATATCCAAGGCTACAGAGGATACATCGGACCCGACCAGACCTCTGCGCTGCGCTATGGCGTAATCAACCTACGAATCTGGCCTTCAGAGGACGCAGCCCATGAATTTGAACGCACCCTATATTGAAGGTGAATTTCCCGCTGAGGGACAATAAAGTTTCTTCTACAGTCGATGTGTTGATGGGAGACAAATAAATACAATCAGAATGACGTTTAATCTAATAAATCCAATATATCAAGTCTTTACTTTCATTCTCATCACTGACCGTGAAGTTCTGGGCTTTTCTCCAACAGTCTACAGACTGACTGGATACACATGGACTCCTCTGAGTTTCCCTGTGATGGACTGCTGACCCACTGACAGCTGGAGGCACTGGAGGGGAAACAAGACTGAGGGCGACCCAGATGTATACCTGGCTGCACAGATCAGCTGATGGTACAGATGGTACATTGCTAGCAGGAAGCAAGGAGGTAGGAGAAGAATATGCCTCCTATCAAGGCTCCTCTGGCTTAAGGAGCATGTGATGTTCCTCAGTGGTGCTAACGACGTATCCCACAATCCTTTAGGTGTCATTTAAGCACAGACCACCTCACAGAAATCAAGGAAAACGCCCACTAGCGTAATTTGCAGTGACATCATTTCTTCACTGTGTTCTGTGCAACACACGTCATCTATCGTTAATTATTTTGGGTTTTAAAATGAAGAACCTCGGTCGTTACATTATGTAAAGTTTTCCATTCATAGATTGTTTTCAGAAGGCTGTAATAATCCCATAGCGATGAGTGTGAGACTGAGGGCCACTGGGCCAGTGGCGTGCACAGAGCTTATTGGGGGCAGGTGGTCAGGTTGGACCAAGGGCACCTTCTACGTCACATGGAGCCGCCACACTGGAATAAATCCAAACCTGCCTTTGTTCTCGAATTGAGGAGGTAAAAGAGACATTTTGCCAATGGAACAAGACAGTTTACAATAAGAAAACAGATTGCATTGTCTTATTTAAAGTGCATATTATCTAAATATCTTATTTTAAGAGTAAAAATACTGATTCCATTGGCAAATCATCTATTGACCTACTCAAATTAAGGGTAAATGCTAAAAATTTGGGAAATGTTACTGATTTCTAGATCGTTTTTCAAATGCAAAATCTGATGCAGATATTTAAAGATCTCCCTCAGTCCATAGGTAGCAATGCTACACTGGTGTCTTGATTTGAGCAGGTATATGTGACAATTTGCAGATGAACTAAGATTTACAGTTAAAATATGAAAAAAAAAACCGACTGTATTATCTTATTTCAAGTGCATAATATGTAATAATCTTATTTTAGGTTAAAAACTCTCATTCCACTGACAGATCATCTTATTTCCTGTTCATTTTATATAGTTTTTTTGTTTTTTTTGCACTCCAAGATAAACAGAAAATGCATCTTGATCTAGACGCCCCACTTTAACTGGATAGAACTTTATTAAAGTTATTTTTATGAGTTTTGATCATTTGGCCTCATGTTTGCTTTTAAATGACATGTTTAACAGACTAGATTTAACTAGTTTGCTGTAGTTGTCCTAATAAAGTCCCATAGATGTCATCAGGGAGTCCCTGACAGCAAATTACATCTATGAGACGCTTT
>NW_015151714.1:40977-47132 GCF_000732505.1 Cyprinodon variegatus
AAACATTTTTATAGACGAAATCTCTGAAATGGCGTATTTCCTGTTTAGATACAAAGCTGAAACAAGCCTCACATCTGATTGCGCAATCCTTCCTACACTGGGCTGATGCTGCAAGCGGCGCTTACCTGTTGCCATCTGCATGTTGCCAATATAATGTTTGCATGTACGTTTATATACCCCGATGTTCCACAGTCTTTAACCGTTCACGTTTAATGTTAGTCACATTTTTAGTTTTTCTGGTGGGACATAAAACCTCAGTAAAAGAATATAGCATCGGCTAGCTAGTGTAAGGGAGAAAAACACCTTTTCTTTTACAGAAATACTTGAGCTTAGCTCCAAAAGAGCAGAAGATGGCAGAGGTTCAGGTGCAGCTTTTCTTAACCTGCAATTGTTGCTTATATCACAGTGTTGTGTGTGTTAGCATCGTTTATGTTTTTGCAGGTTTTCTTTCTGCCGTGCGTTTGAATGTTCTTTTATCTAGAACTGCAGCATTTCTGCTTCACCTCATTTTTCTTTGCACATGTTTTGCACGATAGTCTCACTTTGGTGTCTGCAGTTACTTTTAGTATTTGTAGCATTAATGCTTTTGCAGTGCGTTTGCACCCCTCCGCCTCTGTAAATCCCAAACAGCATTCTTCAAACTCTGAAGAACACATTCGACGGCCGGTAGAGCTCAGACCAAAAGCCAGAATCGGCTGTAACGGATGCGGCCAGGAGTGCGACACCAGCAGAGATAATCCTGGATAATGTTTAATTACCGAGAAACAGAAAATCAGCACAGCTAACAAACATTCACATTTCCATCTCCCAGACGAGTTACAGCAAAACTCAACGTAAAGTTTTCCATGTTGGACTTTCTAAACATCGCAGTGATATTTTTAGAGCTAATTGTGCTACACAGAAAATGTTGTGGAGCGTCTGAAGGATCCAAAACATGTCGTCAGTTTTTCTGTGGATCTTATTGATCTGGATCGAGGCCTGACTCAGGTCTGGAGCTCATCCTGGGTCCGGCTCTGCTGGGAGCTTTAATATGGCAGGTAATAGCAGATCTAGATGTTAGTGATCTATCACTCTGGGTTTCTAATGTCCCAAAGCTTAGATGGGAGATCTGAAGAGCCTGCCTTCCATGGCTTTCAGGAAAGAGCTTCAGAAAAAGCAGAAAGAACCTGTCCAACACAACCTTCTCTGCGTAGGTGAAGTAAAAACAACCTGCTGTTGGAGCAGAAGGAGGAACATGTTGAGATGGTGAGAACTGGACTGTTTGACATCTGGAGTCCAGGGCTGGTCGTTCTCAGACAGAAGCAGAGCTGGATCATCTTTGGAGGCGGAACAGCCAGAGACTTTCTCTTTTCCCATCCTTTAATAGATGGTCTGTGCATGCATTTGGCCGGGGTCCATAGAAGCACCATTATTACATAGCACCATTTTTCATTGTCATCCTTTTACAATGGCACCCAACCACTAGCATGCATACACTCTAAAATCATCATAGATTAAAATGTCACAAGGCAAGTAATACAGTACTTTACATGTAAGGTTGAACTGAATACACATGAAAGAAAGTGCTAGAGTACAACATCGTCTTCATTCTTAGTTTACAGGACCACAGAGCACAGCAGTGTTTCACATTAATCAAATGTTCCGTTTTCATCTTTTTCTAAAGAAATCCAAACATTGATTTCTCTATATTTTCCAGTTAACAACTAAAAGGTAAAACATAAGGGAACGAGCCTAACGTCCTCTTCAATACGCCGACGTTCACGTCACTCCACCTCAACCACCGATCACTAAAACACGCCCAGGTGCAAAAACCTGACCTGGAAAACAAATCTTCATTCCACATGTGGCGACCGACCGCCACGCGCATCCGCCACAACGCCGCCTTCCTTTCACCTTTGGCTTTTTTTAAAAGGTTTTATCCACTTAAAGTAGAAATAAAATGAATAGAAGTTTGTCGAGGTGAATTTAAAGAGCTTTAAGGCGTCAAACTAGGAACAGCGGATCTGTGGATCATCTGGTTCCTGTCTGACCAGATTTCTGGTTTTCTTTATTCGTTGCTGATTCCTGCAGACGGACCAAACAGGAGAATCTTAGCAGCTTCACCTGCTGGACTGATTGATTAAAGAAGAAAGAAACTGAACTTTATTGATCTCACTATAGAGACGATTCTGCTGTCCACATATCCACCTTAAGGACCAGAAGGTTCACATGTTAGAGAAAGAGGACAGGTGGTTAGAGAGGGGCGTGAAGGAAGCCAGGTCTGGAACAGGGGGGGGGGGGCTCAGATTTTGGCTTTCAAAAACCTTCAATGCAGCAATAGAGTTGATTCCTTCCTGCTATCATCGCAGCTCCAACCCCTTTACAGGAGAACAGAAGACCTCACCTGTTCAGCCAGACCAACTATGAGCCTTAATGACCCCCTTTCAGAGGAACGGACCAGTATCGGGTATCTCAGGCCAATAACGACCTCAAGGACTCCCATTATTAAGGGCTGCAGCTGGATTTCCAGTTTCTATCTGCATGTTTTCTAAACTAAAACCAGGCTTTGTTGGGCTGCTGGATAAAACCAGGAACTAAACGCTATTTCTGACATTTTGGACTGAAAAATCTTCCTGGATGGAAGAGAAACGTCTTCAAACTAGGAAACAAAATTCAGTGGATTGTTTTTAACTTAAACTTTTTGGACTCACATTGGAGAAATTTCCTCTCTGTATTTAACCCCTCCCCTCAGGGAGCAGTGGGCTGCCATTGTGCGGCGCCCAGGAGCAGTGTGGGGTTAAGGGTCTTGCTCAGGGACCCAGAGTGCAGGCTGTGGGGATCGAACAAACGAGGTACTTTCAACCTTCTTAGAGCCCCAGCACGCTGCCCCCCCTTACTGACCCTTTACTAAGAAGAAATCCAGAATTATTTTTTTATTCCTGGTCTTCTTAAAGCGTGACCCCTTCAGAGACGGATAGGCCTGAAATGACCGATCATCCTGATTAATTGGTTCTTTAATTAAAAGATAATCATTTGGTAGCCGAATATATTTATTATTATGGTTCACAGAATCTAAAACAGGCTGAAACAATAACTTACTACATATTAAGGTTTATCTGTTTGCAATTTATTTAAAAAGTGCAACATGTTGTTTTTCTATATCATATTAAATATTTTAATTTACGAAAAGTATATCTTCTTAGATTCATTAAAAAAAATCATAACTAGATTAATCTATTACTGACATGTGATTAGTTTATGGATAAATCAGCTGATATTTGGGTCAGAAGTCTTTAAAACGGCTCAGAGGTGAAGCAGACCAGAACCAGAGCAGCTCAGGTTCTGCTGGACCAGGATGGTTCTGATCTTCTGTAGAACTTCTGACGGGACCAAAGAAAACAGCAGAAAACCCAGGAAAGATCCGGCTGCAGCCTGGCTGCCGATCCGGGTCCCGACCTGAGGGGAGCATCTAGCATGAGGAAGCAAAGCATCATGGGATTGTTTCGGTGCAGCTGTGAGCAGCGATTGTCACTTTGAAGCAGAAACCTGAAAGATCCTTCTGCAGGAAATCATTGCAACAAAAGTGCAGATTTTCTTTAAAGTGCTTCCTGTTGGTTTCACCAAACCATGACCATCCATCACTACCGCCGCCCTCCTCTTCCTGTTTGGCGTCTAATGATGCGCGGCGCAGTGAAAGCTGCAGATGGTAACACCTGCTCTTCCCAGCTCTGGAGAGAACCAGACTGCAGCAAACACTGAATATTCCTTATATCGTTTGTTTTGACAAGCATCTAATTTGGGGAAATTTGTTTCTGATTTCTAAAATAAATTGTGCTTGGGATTATACACAGCATGATATATTTCTACTCTCTCTACATATAAAAATAAAACACGTAGACTGACAATCTTCAGCAAACTCTCCTACAAACACAGCAAACATCAAATGTTTCTTGGTTTTATTAAACGCCACAGAAACACAGCCGCAGGCTTTCTGCACGGCGGGCGACGGCTGAGCCGACCTGCTAACAGTGGCGCCCATGCAGGGATTTAAACCGAGTTCGTTCGGATGTTTCATCCGAGACCAGCACAGCTGAACTCCTGGATGGAACCTGGTCCAGCCGAGTCTCTTCTGACTCCTCTGACCTCAGACGGGTGAGGGTGACTCTGGTCTTCCATCGTCGGGCTGGTATTCACACGCCCAGCTGGGTGTTTTAAAGCCAGAGGGGGAATCCACTGGGAATCCCCAAAGTCAGAATAATCTCTAGAGAAACCTCCTGGATCCACCTGCAGACCAAATGTGGACCTCAGTGTCCACTGCAAGAGGTCCATCGTCCATCCAGGATAACCGGATCCGGTCCTCACAGTCTCCCAGACCCAAACAGCAGCTGGAAATACATCGGAGCAGTTCTGCCTTCAGCAGTCAGACGGTGTACCTAATAAATTGGCCACTGAGTTTAGCTAGAGGGTTACAGCAGTTAGGCTCAACGTGTTCAGCTTTCAATCATTAACCGGATTTATCTTTGATTCACCGGAACTTTCTTTTTTTTATCTGTTAAAGGAAAAGTCCGCTCAGCAAGGAATAACCAATGGATCATTATTTATACCTAAATCTAATTCAGTCGCAATGAATTTAGCGTTAATCAGGAAAAAAAATAAAACCAATATTTTTCGTTGCGATCACAGAGTCTGGGAGCGGCCATTTTTGCCCAAATCTAGAAGCCCCTCCCTCCTGCCATCTTCCAGCAGTGACGTCACGGTGCGGTAAGCCTAGCGCCCTTCTCCCCGCTTTCCAAGCTAAATCAATGGGAACTACTAGACACATCTGCAATCAACAACAATTATTGAAGATTTCCAGAGGACTTCACCATTGAAATTCACCAGAGCTATAGTGAAACTGACAATGCCCACGTGCATGGCAGCTGGATGCTGGAATACATCGGGTAAAAGTGAAAAAAAGAGTTATTCCACCTTTCTGATTCCTGATCCTCCACGGACGGGTTGGTCGTTGGATCGCCAACTTGAAGAGGGAGGATTTGCCATCGAACTTCTGGCCAGAGAAAAAACCCGTAATATGTAGCCAACATTTGGAAGAAGAATGTTTTCAAGATGACTTGGATAATAGCGCGTTGTGACAAACACCAGATACAGCACTGGGACTTGATCAACAGCCGATACCGCACCGTGACAATGTCACTAACCAGTAGGTGGCAGTAGTGTTCTTTGACAAACATGGATGCCTCCAGTAAAGCACATTCACATGAAAATTACTCTGAATTAAAAACACTGATCATTTATTGAACAGGATGGAATCATTTCAGATTTAAAGAACTTTCAGAAGTTTGGATTCTGAATATGAGCGACTTTTCCTTTAATGCAGTGACCATCTTTCTGCATCTCCGCCATGACGGTCTGCTCCCCTCTGAGCTTCCTGATGAACAAAGCATCCAACGGTCCGGCCCTCTGGCACAGCCGACCGGAGAAAACCAAACCGATATTACCGATAACTCTGAGGGATCCTGGATCCTAATCAGTCCTCTGGCTGTGATCCTCTGCAGCCTGGCAGTTAGCATGGAAACACAGACTGCTTCATACATCCTGAAAATGAAACCTTTTCTATCTTCGCCTGGAGCAGAACAGACCTCTGGCTCCGATTGTTCAAACCGCCGCCCCTTCATCTCCTCTCCTCCATTTATACCTTTAAAGTTTATCTCCTTTACAGAATGATCCACATCCAGCCAGATGTGTTTGACAGTTTTAGGCCTCAATACAAAAGGCTTGTTTTAAATCCTAAAACCAGGGATCCACAGAGTCTGACCGGATAACTTCTATAAACCAGGATCTGGAGAACTAAAGCGTCAGTTCCAGATTCGTTTTGACTCCTGCTGAAGGAGCTTAGTGCCGCTCAAACCACTGCTGGGACCAGGCAGAGCGCTCCTAGGAAAAAGCTAGACCCGGTCGCTGCCTTAGACCCGGTCCCTGCGTTAGACCCGGTCCCTGCCTCAGACCCGGTCACTGCATTAGACCCGGTCCTGCCTTAGACCCTGCTGCTGCCTTAGACCCGGTCGCCGCGTTAGACCCGGTCGCCGCGTTAGACCCGGTCGCTGCGTTAGACTCGGTCGCTGCGTTAGATCCAGTCGCTGCGTTAGACCCGGTCGACGCATTAGACCCGGTCGCTG
>NW_015151714.1:50388-50816 GCF_000732505.1 Cyprinodon variegatus
GCTCGCTGCCTTAGACCCGGTCGCTGCATTAGACCCGGTCCTGCCTCAGACTCGGTCGTTGCCTTAGACCCGGTCGCTGCCTTAGACCCGGTCCTGCCTCAGACCCGGTAGCTGCGTTAGACTCGGTCGCTGCCTTAGACCCGGTCGCTGCATTAGACCCGGTCCTGCCTCAGACTCGGTCGTTGCCTTAGACCCGGTCGCTGCCTTAGACCCGGTCGCTGCCTTAGACCCGGTCGCTGTCTTAGACCCGGTCGCTGTCTTAGACCCGGTCGCTGCGTTAGGCCCGGTCGCTGTCTTAGACCCGGTCGTTGCCTTAGACCCGGTCGCTGCCTTAGACCCGGTCGCTGCCTTAGACCCGGTCCTGCCTCAGACCCGGTAGCTGCGTTAGACTCGGTCGCTGCCTTAGACCCGGTCGCTGCATTAGACCC
>NW_015151714.1:51856-54515 GCF_000732505.1 Cyprinodon variegatus
GATCAGGCTCAGATCAGGCCTGGTTGGGACCGGATGGTCTGGATGGTCCGGATCAGGTCCGGATCAGGTCCGGAGAGTCCCGTGAAAGAGCAGCAGCACCAGTGGAGCTGGAAGAGCTGCTGCTGTAAGGCTAAGGATGGATCACTTCGTGGCAGGGTAGATGTTGGAGTACCAGCCCTTGGCAAATCGGCCAACTTGTTACAAGGGGAGGTCGGCCGTGTCTCTGAGGTCAGAGGTCAGTCCTCCTGCTCCACGCTGTCCTGTCGACCTTCTGTCCTCTTCTCCTTGTGGCATGAGAAGATCCTCCGCATCTCCTCCTCGTACCTGATGAAGTTCTCTCCGAAGCGAGCCCAGGCCTTTAGGGGGACGGTGATGGTGTTCCTGTAGGGCTGGCGGACCTCGCTGATCTTCAGGAACACGCCGTAGCGGTTGGAGCCCACGTCGAAGTAGAAGCGCTTGTTGTCCACCCTGAAGGACGCGGCCTCGGGCAGCTCGGGACTCTCGGCGCGGCTCCGGGGACCGGGGCGGCCGTGCTCGTCCACCTCCTCGTCCCCGTAGTCCTCGATGAGCTGGGACAGGGCGTCCCTGAACTCGATGAGGCCCTGGGCGGGCAGCACGATGGTCTGCTCGATGCCCTGGCCGTAGTAGCCCATGGAGCCCTGGCCCCTGCTGACGGTCTGCCGGATGCGGAGGAAGCGCCCCCTCTGGTTCTCCTTCAGGTCCAGGAAGTACTTCCTGTTGTCCCTCTCGATCAGCTCGCTCTTCAGGACCCGGTGGGCGTGGTCATCGGAGCCCACCGACCCGCTGGGTGACGCGTGCTGCTCCCGCGCGTTTCTGCGCGCGTCATGCCCGCGGCCCTGGCCGTCCTCTGCGGGCTGAGCGGCCTGGCTGCCCCGCAGCCCGATGCGGGCGTAGTAGTCGATGAAGTCCCCCAGGCAGTAGCGCAGCGCCGGGGCCATGGCCATGGACAGGGTCAGCTTGCTCTTCCGGATGTTATCGTGGCGCCCCCTCCCGATCCACACCTCGGCGATCTTCAGGAAGCGGCCGCGCACGCTCTGCTTCACGTCCAGGTAGAAGCGCTTCTTCTGGATGTCCACGCGCTTGGAGGCCAGTTCCTGGATGTCTCCGCCCTGCTGCGGGGCTGCAGCCGGGGCGAACTGCTGCGCATACGGCGCTCTGGGCAGAGAGTCGGCGGCGATCTTCGCCCTGCTTCTCTCCCCCCCCCTGCAGCAGCCATCGGCCATCATCATCATCATCATCATCTAGATCCCGGCAGCCTGAGCAGGAAGAAGCGATCCCTCCATTCCCAACATGCAGAGCTCCGCTCCGCTCTCCATCAGCCGGTCCGGGAGGCTGGAAGAAGCTGCGATCCGGGAATGAACCCGATGAACCCGGTCCTCCCCCCCTCCCGTCCTGAGAAGCCCTCCGTTAAAGAGACGCGACGTCAGCAGAGATGCGCGCTCACTGCGGCGCGCGGAGCTGCATCATCTGCAGACCTCCTCCTCCTCCAAACAGCTGCTGCTCACGTTTAAAACATCTGTTTTATCCCCCCCCCCCCCCCCACACCCCCCCCCCCCCCCCTTTTAAAAACCTTCTTTTTCCCCCCCCCCCCCCCCAAATAAAAATTAATTCAGACTTTAATGCTGCTGTAAAGATGCACTAAAGGCATGGGCGGTTCCAGACAGGGGCCAACGGGGGCCAGTGTAGTAGATGGCCCCCATACTCAAGACATAACACTAAAAAAAATAAAATAATATATATATATTATTTTTTTATTTTTTTTACTGACAGTAGACTGACAAGAAAGGGTGAGACATGGGGGAGAGACCACAGGTTGGATCTGATGCAGTAAAGGCTGATTTATACTTGGACACCAGGTCGTCTGCCTAGTTGTCGCAGGAACGCAGATATGCCCCACCCCCTCCACAGACACTGCTACACCTCTCCAAAATTGTAGGTGACCGCAGACAGGAGGCCTCTGATTGGTCAAATCTCCATCCGCTCTACTCTCTGCGTATTTCCTGTTTGGTTCCTTACCGGCTGGTTGTGTCTGTCTGACCGCCATTGTGGAAATCGACTGGTGAAGATGGAGCAGCTAGCAGAGCGAGGTGAGAACGCTGGGACCCTTTTTCCACCTGGATCTCCGCTCTTTTTGGCCCTTATGTCCCTCCGTTGTCGCACAAACTTGCCCCCACTTCCTCACCGCCATATCTAGACCCACAGCTAGTTCCTGATTGGCCCTCTAGCGTTGTGGCGTGGAATAACAGCGCAGACCACGCTTCAATATATCGGGAGAAATCAAAAATATCTGCGACAGGCTGCTGGGGCAGGATAAGCAGGATAAGGTCGTGCGTGTTAATGGCTGCGCCACCTGCGCGCCCATACTCAAAGAAGTTCTAATGATGGTCTGCTCTGGAACAGACATGGTTACTGATTGGTCCTTTGGATTAATTTCAGGTTTTTTCTTTACAAATTCTGTTTTACTATTTATTTCCAAACAATAAGATATAATAAGACTTCAGTGGTACTGAGATAGGATCCCAGTTTTCCTTTGAATTTATCAGTTTTTCTTGAGTGACAATTCAGATTTTATGGAAGACGGTCATTTTAACTTAAATAAAGTCAAAAATATGTAATATTCATAAGTTATGAATGTATA
>NW_015151714.1:56322-60997 GCF_000732505.1 Cyprinodon variegatus
CTTTGAATCAATCTGACTGGATGATCTGGTGAACTGGAAAGTGACCTGAGATGACATGATGTGAATTGGAGCTATAGAAATAAACTGAATAGAATTGAATTAGCAGGGATAAAGGACAGGCTGCAGCTCCACAGGAAACACTAATGAGATTCAGGAGGAAGCTGCATCGCGTGCCGGAGAATCCTCCAACCAAGAAGTCTAACTTTTATTAACCCTTTCATGCACAGTGATCATTACAGTATACAGCTCTTTTTGTTCTATTTATAATGCCTTTTTTAGGCACTTATGCAAAGAATAACCTCCCATTAAACAAACGGCTGGACCAACATTTCACCAGAAAGGTGACTCAGCAGATTCTGGGGTGACCTTTATGTGAGGGGGGGTTGGGACCTCATGGAGCGCAGCGTTAGGCCTCTGAAGGAAACTTTATTGATAGACAGAAAGGGACGACGTTAACAGGAACAACAGGAATACATTCATGGATTTATACCGACGGGCTGAAGCCCAGAACACACCTGGTGACATCACTGCACACACCATCAGAAAAAAAGCATTTATTAAAGTAGCTGCATTTAGCTTTGATATGAGCAGGTAAATAAGACAATCTGCCAATGATAGGAGTATTTTAACTCTTATAGGGCCTCTGAAATACTTTGAAAAATCCACATTTCAAGTCAACTGTTAATGAAATCCTTAATACCTTTGAAACATTTAAAATATGGATATTTTGATGATTACAATGAATGTCAATGTAACAACAAGAAATGCTAACTTACCAAAATATATTAAGAAAAATAACAAAAGTGCTTCTTGAAGAAATTCATGAAAACACTGAGTGAAAGAAACACATTTCTAGACCTCAGTGAGGGAGCACTGAGGTCTAGAAACACATTTCTAGACCTCAGTGAGGGAGTACTGAGGTCTGCAAGTGATCAAAAACTGTAACACACCCTATAAAGGGTTAAAATAAGATCATTAGATAATATTCTTTTCTTATTCTAAATGATCTTGTTCCGTCTGACTTTCCTCCTTGAATGAAGAACAGAAAGATTGTCTCATTTAGATGAACATTTCTGGCAGTTCGGAGCTGAAAGCAGAGACCATGAGGGTTTGAGCTAAATGTGACATCAATGTGCAAATGGCGTCTTCATTCAGAAGCATGGTGCGGGTCGGAGCTGCCCGACCCGGTTGGCGCTGTGCGGTCCGGAAGTGGAAATGCTGAAGGAGGAGGACCGAGCAGCGATGGCCGCCGCGGCTCCTCCTGCTACGCTTTCTCACATTCTTCTGCTTCTGTAGGCTGTAGATCTGCCGTCTCCACCTGACTGCGGTGAAGCAGGAGGCCAAGCAGGAGGCCAAGCAGGAGGCGCAGCAGAATGCGAAGCAGCAGGAGGTGCAGCAGGAGGCGCAGCAGGAGGCGCAGCAGGAGGCGCAGCAGAATGCGAAGCAGGAGGCGCAGCAGGAGGTGCAGCATGGCCCCTAGCCGGCCTGCAGCAGCTCAACAGTTCAGTCTGTTCTCAGGGCGACTTGGTTACACAGCGGTGAGGAAAAAAAACACATGCAGGTCCACCCATCAGTCTGGGACAATAACCCCCCCCCCCATCAGTCTGGGACAACGGGACAACGCCCCCCCCGTAAAGGACGGAGGAGGCTGAAATAAAACCAGCCCGGTTGGTTCCTACTGAGGTCTGTAACCGGCCAGCTGAGGCATGTAGCTGGACAGGGGCGCCCCCGTGTCATCCTGCAGGCTGTCTGACTCGGGGGTCTGCTCGGCGTCCTCTTTGAGGGGACAGAAGGGCTGCTGCTCCCCCCCCAGCGGCCTAAAGTCGTCCGGGTTCGGAGGAAAGACCGTCTCTCTGGGCGAGCGCTGCAGCAGCACGTCCGGGTGTTCCTCCGAGTCCAGCAGCGGCTGCGTGGACTCGGAGCGGGAAAAGATGGAGTGCTGCGACTGGGAGCCGGGGGTCTGGCCCTTGTAACCGCTGGACGCCACCACAGAGGAGTACTGGACGGTGCTGGCCGTGGAGTCGGCGAGGTCGGGGCCCTCGTCGCTGTCGGAAACGCTCTGGCGAGGCGAGGACATGCAGGAGGAGCCGCCGATCCCGCTGCTGTGCTCCTCGGACAGGTACTTGTCCTTCTTCAGGGACAGACTGGTCTTGTCGTCTTCGAAACCGAGCTTCACCTCACAGACGCCGACATCGAGCACGGAGACGCCGGTGACGCAGTTCTCCTTCGGCGTCTCGGCCTGCAGGCAGAAATATTCCATTGATCAGAAACCCTAAAGCCCCGCCCACACCGCTCCGTCCCACTTTATAACCTCCCATCACATGTCTGCTCCTCTGCTCTGAGCTCTACACACATTCTAACCATTTCCCACATTTGATTATGAAACGTTATTAAATAGATAAAAACCAGCGGCTCATTCGTTTAACAAGCAGCATCTAGAAACAGAACAGATAGAGAATGTTTATCTATCAACAAAAAATAAAGAGATTTACGTCTAAAGAAAAGAAAAAGGCAGCAATAAACGGCGTGACCTGCTCTGTCTGACCCTCCTTCGTTTGGTTTCTGTGGGTGTCGTCAGAAAATTTAGATTTCTCTTGTTTCACATAATAATTTATCCTGTTTACTCACTATTAAAGTTTTAACTCAGTCAGTTTAACCTGTAAGGCCACACCATGCCTGAGTGACGGTGTTTATAGACAGACTTCTTCCATAACAAGCCAGATTCTTTCTCAGGTTTATTCATTAGGTGTTACTGTTTAACCAAAGTGTAATTTGCTTTGACTCTGACTACTTTCCATTATTGTAAGTAAGGAGGGATCAACGCTGCTGGATCAGAACAGGGCTGATTACCGAGCAATAACGACCGTATGATGAACTGATCTCTCTTTGCAAAGATAAAAATAAAGGTCCGACTGAGTGAAAACTATGGATCTACATTAATTTAACTGGAATGAACAGATGAAAATCACTAATTTATCAGTTTTCTGTCCTCCTGAACTCCTATGATGGGGAAAGTTTTCTATTTTAATGTTTCATTCATTGTTTTATTCCAGTCTGTCCTGCTTATTATAAACGTGACTCAGATGAACAGATTTCAGTTTGGATTTTCCTCTAAAGCGGGTGAGTTTTACTTTATTACTGCATCTCTATTCCTGTCAGACCCAGGAAATTGCTGCATAGCTGGACTAAAATAGAACTGGACTCTCAGTAGGAGCTACGCTGCCCCCTGCTGGAAATCATCCCCACTGACTTTCAATGAGCGTTAAATGCCACCACCTCTGAGGCACGAATTTTCTGTCAGATCGGAGGTAAAACGGGATTTGTTGTATTTTTGGCTTAAAGGAAAAGTCGCTCATATTCAGAATTTAACTTCTGAAAGTTCTTTAAATCTGAAATGATTCCATCCTGTTCAATAAATGATCAGTGTTTTTAATTCAGAGTAATTTTCATGTGAATGTGCTTTACTGGAGGCATCCATGTTTGTCAAAGAACACTACTGCCACCTACTGGTTAGTGACGTCACGGTGCGGTATCGCTTCCAGACTCTGTGATCGTGATGAAAATTACTTTTATTTTTTTACCGATTAGTGCCAAGTTCATTAAATAACTAGGAACGTATTAGCTTTGGGTATAAATATTGATCATTCCTTGCTGACCAGACTTTCCCCTTAGAGGTCCAAAACATCAGCATGGACAAACACAGGAGGCGGATGTGGACGAGCCTGTGGACGGTTACCTGCAAAGGGTAACCAGGGGACCAGTTTCCAATGGTGCTCTCTCCAGGGTTCGGAATCTGAGGCCAGAAGTTCTCCTTTATTCTGAGGAAAAGCAAACAGCTGCTGTTATGAAGCTGAGGGGCTGCAGGTGAATCGCTCACCCCCCCCAAAGAGAAAAACTTACACATCTTTTTTATAGATGCAGAGTATGATGACCATGAGAACGAGGAAGAGGAAACACAGGCTGACTCCCACCACGATGCCCTCCACCATTCCTGGAGCTGAGAGACCAAAACAGTTCCCATCATCTTCATCATCCTCCACGGGGGTCAGAGTCCACCGTCTCTTCCACAGACTCACCGTGTTTCAGGGTGTTGAATGTGTGCGGGGTGCCGTTCCTCATGCCCGCAATGGTTGACATTCCAACCCACACCTCGTACTTGGTGTTGCCCGACAGCTGGGTGAGGGTGATGGAGGTGGCGTTAGCTGGGACAGCCATGGCTTCTGGAGGGACCAAACGGAAGCAGCAGGTTAGGCAGAGCGTGGCGACCCTGAGGTCTGCGGGGTCAGCGTACGTACGTACTGGGGGGGTCAGCGTACGTACCGGGAGGCTTATCGTTCCTTCTGTAGAACACGGTGCAGTTGGTGATGAAGCCCTGCCTGCGCTCCAGCGGGACGGTGCTCCACTCCAGCACAGCGTGGTCGTATCCTGGGACGGTCCTGGTCACAGACGGACCCTCTAGAGGAGCTGGAACAGAACCAGAACCCTTCAGTGAACCAGATGCATTTATTCCAGCACCACAGACAGGAAGAAGCCGACATTTATGGAGACTAAAAAATAAGCTTTTCTGAATAAAAAAACAAACAAATAAACATGCAATTCAAAGGTTCAACGGTTTGAATCATAGAAACATCTTAAGAGTAACTTTGACATTTTCTCTGATTTTTTTTTTTTTTTT
>NW_015151714.1:62589-66564 GCF_000732505.1 Cyprinodon variegatus
AAACATGCAATTCAAAGGTTCAACGGTTTGAATCATAGAAACATCTTAAGAGTAACTTTGACATTTTCTCTGATTTTTTTTTTTTTTTTACCTCCACTTCTTTTTGAACCTATTTTTTTCAGATCGACGTAACGAATCTCGTTCTTTTCAAACTGTTTTCCTGATCCCTCCCTCCTGGAAGCAGGCCGTCTGTTTCTCTGCTGGACTTCTGGATTCTGCACTTTTTGGTTCTGTTTAGGTTTTCATTTCACTTTAAACCATGTTTTTCTGTTTTCTACTTTTATTGGTATTATTTCCATTCTGTGTTATTTTCTGGTTGTATTTGAGTTCTCATGTATTCCTTGTTTACCCTCCGTGGCCTTCATGTGTCAGTCTCCTTTCCCCTCGCTCTCTTCTAGCTCCTTCCATCCACACCTGCTCCCAATCAGCCTGGTTTCTGTTCAGCCTCCCATTTATACACCACCTGTTTGGTTTTACCGTTTGCTGGTTCAGTCTCTTGGCGCCTCATCTGTGTTTTCCCTGATGTCTTGTAGATTTTCGTATTTTTGCTTCAGTTGCCACCTTTTTGTTAATAAATCTGCATGAAACCACCTCAGCTTCCGTCTCTGCATTTCAAGCCTCCACCCAACCTGATATGGATGCTGGCATCAGAACTATTCAGTGATGGTTAACGAGGCATCATGAAGCCAAACTGTAGAGATGCTGCATTGATTCTATCAGAATACTGACACCTGCTGGACATTTAAAGACATTACAGGCAGCTGATTGGACAGACTGAACTGAATTGATTTGATGACCTAGAACAATGATATCATTGAAGTTATTGGAGGTTATATTCTATTATTTCATATCCATGTTTAAATTGAAAATATCTTTGATATTAAAACAACCCTAATTTTAAAACAACTGTAAAAAAAAAAAAATAAGAGCCAATTTGAAATTAACTTCAATTCAGATGAGTGATAACTGAGAGGAAAAGGATGACAACAAGAAAATGAGAATAAAAACGGCTGAAACGTTTCTATTCCTTTTAGGCTCCATAATTCTGGATGATTTTAATGATAAACCACGAAAGCTGAGACATTATTTGAACAGATTTATCATGTTGACAGATTTTAAACCCAGTCAGTCGGTTAGAAACAGCTCCTGGATCGGTCACATGACTTTCTGGATAAAGCGGTCAGCTCCATGGGCTCCACGCACCAACGCATCGCCGTTAATGGACCATCACCATCACATTTGGATGGAAGAGAATTTGTTCTGACAATTAATTCATTTTGCAAAACTAAAAATACAATAAGAAAAATTTTAGATAAAATTTTCAAACCTGCTTTCTAAATATTTTTGATTAAAAATATATTTTACTTTTTCTTATTTTAGAATTACATTTTTTATTTTTTATTTTAATTTAGTAAATATTTTTTGTTTTCAAAAATAACCGACGAAATCCCCCCCACAGTTTCTGGTATTTATTCCTCTTTACTCCGATGCCTTCTGAGGAACCTTATGACCAGATGTGGGTCAGCAGCTGTAGGGCTTCCTACAGATATTAGGGCAGTGGGATGGCGCCCCCTAACGGGCACCCAGTGTAATTACAGGGGGCATCGTGGGTATGAATAAATGACTCATTTTTATATGCAGTGTTGAATTCTGTTGCACGGTAAAACAGACGGATAAAAAAAAAAAAAGATTTAAAGGTGATTAAAGTCAAGAGTCTCTTTCAGTTAGCGTTAGCTACCAACACTCAGCATCTATAGGAACAACCATCACACGTGACAGGGGTTGGTTACCATGGTGACAGGTCCAATAAATAAGTGAAGAATGTTGTGAAAACCTGCTGGAGGCTGCAGTAGACCCGAGTGTAGGGGGAAGGTTCCCCTTGCAGCAGGAGAACCCGCCTCAACATCCAGACACAGATACTATGGATGGTTTAGATCCACGATCAGACCGGCCTAGTTAAAGTCCGGAAGTAGATCAGTTAAGATTTGCTGATTGGGGGGGCGGAGCACCGCCTCAGGAGGAATGAATAGAAATAAAAGCAACACTTCCTGGTTTGTATTACTGAGAAAACTTTTCACTTTATCTCACCGTTATAAACTAGTCGGTGTTGTTTTATGATGTAATAAGGTCCTAATAAAAGACATCTGCTCTGTGACTTGACAGAAATTGGTTTCAAGACGTTGCTGTCATTTCCTAAACCACCTGTAGACCAAGATGATGCCCCATCTCCACCCAGCGGATCCGGCCTTCAGCTGCTGAGCGCTGGACTTCCTGTCCTCAGGTAAATAAAGAAGAAACAAAGAGATAAAGGCTTCTCCTCACCTCCTTGCTCCAGATAGGCCTCTAGACTCGTGGGCTTCAGGAGCCACCCAGCCCTGATGGGATACACCGTTATGTTGTAGCAGACGAAGCTCTGCAGCTTCCCTGGATGGGACGGAGAAAACAGGCTGGATGAGAGCCTGACCTGCAGCGCCGCAGCGCCGCACTGGGCACCAGCTGAGGCTGACTTTACCGGCCCCTACATGTATGACTCCAATGAGAGGAGGAGTCTGCAGCCTAGCAGGAAAACTGTACCTTTAATGGCGGTTTTGTTGGTGCGTCCGTTTTCTCTCTGCCAGTCTGTGTGCGTGCGGTCGGACCACTGGATCACGTACTCTGAAACAGCTGAACTGTTGGGCCGTTTCCACTCCACAAACATCTGGCCATCCTGGCTCCACACCTTCATTCCTTCCACTCTGTGTCTCCCTGGGAGAGAAGCACACGTTAGCACTGAGCTAACATGCTAGCATTAAGCAGATATTTCTTTTATAAAGCTGCAGATTTTAACAGCTGTTCTGGATTCTCTTTATCTGATGAGAGAAGTCAAACGGTGCAGGCTCATTCTGAGGAGGACGTCACGTCACTGTGAGAGCGTTTCACCGCGATGACCCAGACAGAATGGTTAGCCATGCTAGCAGGACGCTTTTTTTGTTGTTTTTTTTTAAATAGAAATGTTCTAAGTTTTGGGACAACATGGTCTAAAGAGAACATTTATATACATGTTAAAGCCAGAATGCTTCCCTACGACTTTATGCCTGCTTTATGCTCGACTTGTCGCTGATGTCATCGCGGCCAGTTGACGCCATTTCAGCGCTAATGCCCGTCCCTACAGAGCACCTACAAAAAGCTCTGCATGTTTAACAGATGGAAAAACTACCAAATATCGTCTGATTGGGAACATAAATATTTCCACCATCAACAGACAGTGTCTGTGTTCCACTGGGATCAGCTGTTCAGCTCAGGTCCCGCCTCTTCTAATCGCTGAACCGTGGTGTTGATACCTGCTGCAGGGACGACCTACCGGACGGGCTTGATGGCACGTGCAAACACGCCTTTGGAGAAGTCCCCACAGAGTTGCTGGCTGTGGCGCACGCTTTGATGAACTTTTGGTTGGCCAGAGAAACCCTTCTGAGTGGAGTGATCCCCTGCCTGGACATCCAGGTGGCTCCAGACTGCTGAACTGGGACCACCTCCTGCTCACTGCTGTCATTTCCGCTGCGCTGGATCGTTACGTTGAAAGCTGTGATCCTTCCGTTGGACATTTCAGGATCCTGAAAGGTCAGAGTCACAGATAGAGACGTGCTCTTAGGTCAGGATAACAGGGACGGGCGGATAAACGAAGGATTAGTTTTACCTTACAAACCAGCTGCACCTCTCCACCACCCGCATACAGCATCCACAAATCCGGTTTACTGGCCGGGCCTGAGTCACAAAGAAGAAGGTCAGCCAGGATCCATCATGTCGGCAGTCATACATTGCTGGGTTTTTTTTTTGTTTTTTTTTATTTAAAACCAGGCTTTGTTGGGCTGCTGGATAAAACCTGGAACTAAACGCTATTTCTGACATTTTGAATTGAAAAATCTTCCTGGATGGAAGAGAAACGTCTTCAAACTTGGAAACAAAGTCCAGTGGATTGTTTTTGAACTTTTTTCCTTG
>NW_015151714.1:67643-69015 GCF_000732505.1 Cyprinodon variegatus
CAGGGTTTCCAAATGCCATTAAATCAATTTAATTTAAATGAAATTGATTTAATGACCCGTGGAAACCCTGTGCTCTGTGATGCTCTGACCAACGGTCCGTCATAAACATCAACCAATCAGAGAGGAGCTTCTAAACTCGAATGTTAGTGGAAACCCTGCTGCCATCAGGGCAGGTCCAGACGATGTGACCTGCCGTGATGTTCAGGCTATAATCCATCTCCTCAATCATCGGTCTGAGGATGAAAGCGGAGCACGTACTGTCCTCTGGTGTCGTTTGAGTCACATTGGCGCTCCAGTCGCTCCAGTAGCCTCCGCGCCTGCTTTTGCAGCGCACCTGAACGTCATACTGCTGGAAAGGTCGAAGATTCTGCAGCCTGAAGGAAGTGATGTCTTTCTCTGTATATTCTTCAGGGACCTGTAAAACAGAGCGCTCTGCTGTGACATCTAAAATGACAAAAATAACAGCTGGCCAATTTTTATTCCTAAATATACCAACTTCCTCAACCAGCAACTAGACAAAACACTGTAAATCAACAAACATTAGCAGGTTTTCACCCTAAGATGGAGAAGAGGTAGAAAAGCTCCTGCCTGAAGGTCAGAGGAGCTGAGAATGGCGACATTAACACTTTCCATCTGTGAACTTACACTTACATGTCTCCACACGTGGGATCCATGCGGGCAGAATCGGATTTGATAAGCCAGCTTTAAATACACGCGTTCAATAGGATGTTCCCATTCGATAAGAAGTGAAGTAGGAAACATCTCCTCAGCAAAGACTTTCACATTGGATGGAGGAAATGTTTTCACTGGAAAAGATCAACCAAACAGTCAGGGGACGATCCCAGCGGAGGCTGCAGAACAGAAAGGCCATAAAAACATCAGCATTTCCAAACGTCTACTTACCAAATTCTTTAGCTTCTTTCTCCAGATGCTCAGACTCTGCTTTTCCCAGTGAATTGTGTGCCACCACTCTGACAACCAGCGACGTGTGGTGAGGGAAGACATCCATACGCACAGTGATCTTGGTGTCCTGCGTTGTAACGTTAAATATTGGGCCCGGATGTCTAAACAAAGAAGAAAAAAGTGATCAGTTTAGTCCTTCAAACATTCCACCAAATAAAGACATGCAATCTAAGAACTTCACACAAGCGAGGACCATGTGTGGGTTTGCTTTCTGCTGAGAAGCCAAACATCTGCAGCCGTACAGATCTTCCTTCGGTTTACATCACCGCTCCGCCATAAAGCAGCGTCTGTGTAGGCGGGTGTGAAGGCCCGACCTCAGGGCTTAGCGGTCATGCTAACAACACATACATATTGACTTTATAGAAAAACTCATCCTCTACTTTAACATGAAACAATCATCATATTACAT
>NW_015151714.1:70777-71277 GCF_000732505.1 Cyprinodon variegatus
ACTTCATGCTAACGCTACCTCGTGCTAACGATACCTAGTGCTAACACTAAAAAATGCTAATGCTTTCTAATGCTAGATCTACTTCATGCTAACGCTACCTCGTGCTAACGATACCTAGTGCTAACACTAAAAAATGCTAATGCTTTCTAATGCTAGATCTACTTCATGCTAACGCTACCTCGTGCTAACGATACCTAGTGCTAACACTAAAAAATGCTAATGCTTTCTAATGCTAAATCTACTTCATGCTAACGCTACCTTGTGCTAACACTACATATCGCTACTGCTATCCAATGCTAGATTTTCTTCATACTACCGTTCCCTAATGCTGACGATATCTAGTGCCAACACTACAATTCAATTTAAATTCTATTCACTTTATTTCATGGAGTTTTTCCTCTCCACCGTCGCTACAAGCATGCTTAGTGTGAGGGATTGCTGAAGAGTCAATGAGTCGATGCAATCAGCTGGTTTTCCTTAGATAGAAAACTTTGAATCAA
>NW_015151714.1:72912-78706 GCF_000732505.1 Cyprinodon variegatus
AAGGCAGGATGGTAATCTGGATGAACGGACTGCACAGACCATGTTTTCAGGAGGACTTTCTCACTTTGCATTTTTGCTGCTTCTGCTGCGTGCGGTCTGAACGTAGCATCACAGTCACTGTTACAAAGGAGAGGCCTAAAGATGGAGTAGAACCGTTCTGAGTGGTTACAATAAAGAAGAGGATTTAGAACGGGCCACCATCAGTCAGCATCTGGACCGCATGTGGATATTCAGCACAGGTTAAAACTGAACGGGTCTCTACACAGGAAATACTTTCTCCTTCCTTTGAAACTAATAAAGTTATTCAATCAATATGAAGCATAAAGAAAATCTAAAAAGGCTCCAGTCACAAACCTCAGGCTCTTTGTCTGAATGTAGAGCTACAGATAATAGAACATTAGGAGTTCTGCTGTAACAGGAGGTACTCACTCTTCCACAAACAGGGTGTAAGATGTTGGGACACTTTCGGTTTGACGACTGGCTGAATCCCACCTACAGGTTAGATTCCCGGAGATCCAGCGTCCCTCCTGCATTGCTTTACATGACAGGTTCTCCGGCTTCTCTGGGTGATCTGATGTGGAGACAAGCAGAGAGACCAATCAGGAAACCCTCCTTCAGAACAGGGACTGCTTCTAGAAAGTAGGGCTTCACAATATTAGAGAAACAACATGCTAGATCCCCAAACATTTAGAAATGCTTTGATAATACATCACTTGACGTTTTAAAACCCAGATAAGAGAAGAGCTCAGGCTCCTGTCACATCCTGCCAATATATCCAACGTCTCCCTGACGTCCCAGAATCTCCTAAACTCTGAACTTTCTATGGATTCTTTCTATTCTGGGCGTAAACATAGAGGATTCATAGCGAGTCCAGAACTTCTGTCCAACGACAGCCTAACTTCTGCATGACGCACGGAAGCATAACACCCAGGAAATGATGAGTCCTGAGGGGGGCAGCGATGCGCCCGGAGGCGCCCGGCCTGCAGAAAGAGATGTCTTTGATCGCGGTATTAACCTAGCTGCTGGTTACCACCCGACAATAGAATAAAGAAAGCAGGTTTCTGGTGTCAGCAGATTGATCATGTCTGCTAGGAAGTGTGTTGGTGGTGGGCGTGAACGCAGGGAGGATCCATCACTCACCTTCTGGCTCACCCTATGATGGGGATGAAGTCTGGAGGAGAACTGACGGTTTCCTCCTGTGAACCCCCTTTATACCAAAACGCTGCCAATACGCCATTATACAGTAGCTGGAAGTTAGAAACACGTTCAGCGCTCGTCTGGAACACGGCAGATACGCTGATATGCTGGAGAGAAGTTCTGGATAAGTTACGCAGAGGTTTAGGATCAGCTAGACGCCACGACTGATGAGGAACTGATGCTGAACGGATGTCAACCATAAGATAACTGACCTGCAACTGACGGACCACGGATGGCAGACGCTGGCATACGGCGGGATGTCGACGTACTCGCCATATGATGACGTGTTCCAGCATGCTTCAGCGCGCTCATAACCTATCCAAAGCATCCCAGCGTTTTTGCCAGATTTTTCGCATGTCAGGCACACGCTGGTCTAAACCTTCCAGGTGTGACAGCGGCTTTCGTCCTCCTTCCATCCCACAGCAGGTTTATTAAACGCGTCTCATTCAGTGCATCACGGCTACAGAGACCGCGGCCATCATGGATCAGAGTTAAACCATTAGCTAACATTACTGCACTGGGCTGTGAAATGTACTTTGTTTATAACGATGCATCATAACCAGAAATGTTCTACATATTTGGAAAACAAACTAGAAACAGAGTGAAGCACAGATTCCTCACAGACACACAAACATTCACTGTTAATCAAACAGTAGAATCAATGGAGACAGAAAGGATTACTGCATGTGGGACTACAGCTGAGTGAACTTACATCCTTTCTTGATGAAGATTCCATGCAGAAACCTGTCTTTACTCGGGTTAATGTAGTGGGAGGTACTCCTGGCGGCACAGAACAGCCACGCTCCCACTTCGTCTGTGATGTGGAGGGTCACAGACACGGCTGAGGCATTAATCTTTGTGTAGTATTCTTTAGGAATGATGGAGGAGTTGATTTTCCAGTAGAGATCGTCTGCAGTGACTTCTGTGGTGTTGAGGATCACACATGTAGCCGTGACGTTGGTGCCGATCTGGACCACTGGGCTCTGCGGCGTAACCATCAGATGGTTGGTGAATCCTGCAGAAAGAAACACACAGACTCAGGGTGTTAGGAAGTATGTTATGCATTTAAAAGCTCTTCTAATTTCTGTCACTAATCAAATAAATCTAAAAACTCGGCCAGCAGCTCAAATCAATGTCAGACGGTTCACAGCGACTTCCATTCAAAATATCAGAATCTATTAAAAACATTTCAGCTCCTCATCAAGCATTTTCTCTCAACTAATCTAGTAAAGGATGATTAGTAGCAGGCTGCCTGGATCCGGCACAGATATCAGAATATCGGCCCCCTTCGGAAATCACAGACTTTAGAAATGGGTCAATGTCACCCCTCCCCTCACCGAGCTCTCTCAGGCCCCGCCCCTCACCGAGCTCTAAAGGGTAACCAGCCCTTTAGACTGGGTGTGATAGGAACTGGTTTGGTTAAAGTCTAAGGCTACGTTCAAACTGCAGGCCTTGATGCTCAATTCAGATTTTTTTGCGAATTCCTTTTTTTTTTCCGTTTCCATTCACATTTCCAGATATATGCGACTTGTATGTGATCTCCTGTGTGAACTGCAGTCAGACAACCTAAGTGTCCCCCATGTGCAGCAAGGACGCAATGACATCACAGGCCATCATGCTCTGCGTTTACGGAAGTAAACATGGATGGTAGCGCCGGCGCGCATCTAGCGATCTTTTCCAACCATAAAAACTCAATCGTTTTAAGATGGTTAAACATAAATACTGCTCTCCGCATCATCATCCGCCATGGTTGTTGTTTTTCTTACAGCTTCTGCGTAGCAAGACGCAGAATAGTGACCTTTGTGGGGTATTAATGGCGTTCAGGTTGGATGAATCCGACCTGAATTATATCGGATCCAGGACCACAGAGCCAAGTGTTCTGGGTCGGATTGAAGGAAAAAAATCGGATCTGTGTTGTTCAGACTGCCATGAAAAGATCAGATCCAGGTCGCATATGGGCAAAAAAAATCGGATTTGTCACTTCAGGCTGCGGTGTGAACGTAGCCTAAGATCCAAGAGGAAGAAGTCACTTCTGGAGACATGAACATGAACAAAACCAGACGGATCGGCCGATGGAAATCAGTTTCTCCAGGGATCCGTAAGACCAAACGGCTGGGAAAGAGTGAATACCGTCTTTGCTGCGTTTGGGAGATTTGTTACGAGTTCTGTCCAACAGGGCCACCCGTCCAAAATTAAAACCACCTCCCACATTTCAATGGTGATTTTGAATGTTGGGAAAAGTGATCATCGTCAGAGTTCAGGACATAAACCACAGCATGGCTGCTCTTTGTGTCTAAACCTGCTTTCTGATAAGACAGGAAGCAGCCTTAGATTTACCATTAAATACAGAAACTGGAAACACTTTAAAACTTGCTTCACTTTCATCTGGTAATCAGCCAGTAAACTGATCTGTATTGTAATAAAAATTAGTCTCAATAACAGTCTAATTCCCATCAAATGAATAATAATAATAATGAGAACACTCATTTATTATTTATAATTACGACAAAAGGAAGATCCGTGCAGCGCTAATGGAGCTGTGCAGAAAATCCCTGCATCAATGTAGCGTTAGAAAGAAGTTTTTTAATGAACTCATTGGTTGAATATTATACACCTTCAGTTCCACGCAGTAGTGATGCTGACAGGAAGCATCAATGAACCGTTTGGGCTAATGGCTTCAACGATCCCCACAGTTCATGAAGCTTCATGTCGCCACCTACTGGTGGAGTCCAGAACTACAGTAATATACTCTGGGATAGGCTTTGCAATGGTTTTTCTTGTGATTTTATCCATTCAAGTTCCTTTCAAATTGTCAATGATTGTCTTTTAAAACATCTTTTGTAATTTTTTTGTGTGTAAAAAGAGAACAATCATTTAAGCTTTTTCTGTGGTGAACAAAATGAAAGGTTTTAGTCATTTTTATTCAAATATTATAGTTGTTCCACAGTTTTTTGTTTGAATAGGGTTGAAAGTTATGTGTTCAACTTATCTTTTTGCTGAACCTACCAATATATATTTGTAGAAGGAAAAACAAATACAATTAGTCACATTAGCCAAAATACTTTATAAGTATTATTGCAGTTTACAAAAGTCCAAGCTGGACGGGTCTGGAACAAACAAATTAAGGATTAGACGTCTATGTCTGACAGCTGATGCTACTGGCAATGGAGACTACAGATCAGAAAGCATCATTACTGATGTAACTGTAACCGCTGGTTTGATCAGATTCTGATCATTAGAGCTGAGGCCCGTCTCATAACATCACCACCATGTAGCTGGAAGAACTGCTGATGCTGCGTGATGCTCAGACATCTAGCAGATTATTAGCTGATAGAGGGGGGAATGAAAATAAACTAAGAACTGAGACAGGAAGCCATTTATGCTTAGAAAGAATAACCAACCTTAATCACTTTACAGGAAAACATCTGGCCTGGGCAGCCAGGCCAACCATTCCCCTAACAACCTCCTTCTGAGACATAGACCAGTATCGGGCATTGCAGGCTAACAAAGAACCCAAAATGACTTCCCATCCTAAAGGGTGGACCCATTCTTTTGCTTCACTTTGCATGTTTTCTAAACCAAACCAAGGCTTGTTGAGCTACTGCATAAAACCTGGAACTAAACGCTGTTTCTGACATTTTGAATTTAGAGAGACGGGAAGAAGTGGGTTAAAAATAACATGTTTTCTTTGCAATAAACATTAATAGTGCTGCAAGTAGGGCTGAATTAATGTGATTAATCGATTATTGAAATAATCCTATATTTAATAATCAATTAATTGTTAACTGGAGTACAGAGGAGCTAAAACATGCTTTTAGCTGAAAGAGCGACAAACCGAGATCAGGGATTATACCAAGATAATCCAAAAATATAGAAACAGTTTGCATTTAAGATAAAAATATTTTTCTTCTGTCAATCAGCTTTATCCAGAACTCCTCAAGTGAACACATTTTTACTTTCACCTGCTTTAATTTAGTATAAAGTCATCTTTAAGAAACCTCTAGTTATCTGATAGTAAATCGATAAATAGAAAAAAAAATTAACAGATTAATCGTTTTGCATGATTGTTAGTTGCAGCCCGAACTGCATGTATTCTTGATTCCAGACAGCCGGAATATTTATAACCACTTCAGTAAAATGATGTCCACATTTATTAGCCCACTTCTGCTTTTTACGCTCGTCTTTAATTAGGACAAGAAGAAACTGAAACAGGAGTCACAGAGAATCACGTATGTGTAGGAGGCAGGTGGCGTAAATCCATCCTCGCCGTATGGCACTCCGTTAGAAGAAAATCACAGCATTCCTAAGCAGTGAGTTAAAACCTCCCCTTTCTCTGGAAACGGAGGCTTCTGAAGAATAAAGCTGCAGCATCTAAGAATCCGTCAGTTAAAAAAAGAGAGCTGAGGAGGGAGAGAGGCTGATGGCACGATGTGAACCCTCTGGGAGGGGCTTACATGTGTGAAAGCCCGCAGACTTTGTTTGATTTTAACTTTTTTCATTACTTCTATTTTCTTCCTCACTATTACTCTCTGAAGTCTTGTCCTCTCTCACCAGGTCGTTTTCAGACAGTTTTTGTGCTTCTTTCTCTTTTGCACAT
>NW_015151714.1:79835-84210 GCF_000732505.1 Cyprinodon variegatus
ATGATGAATGTGTGCAATATTTTGTTTGTATACCTGGAGTGTGTAACAAAGAGTATTTCCCCCTGGGATCATTAAAGTATTTCTGATTCCTGGGAAGCTGCCATGGTGTGGAGGTAGAATCCGTGACCCGTATTCAGGCTGTCACTGGTTCCAGTCCTGCTGACCTGCTGGCCAAATATCTCTCCTATCTATTGTAACTCACATGAACAACCTACATACTTTTAACAAAATAAAGGGCACTAGAGCCTAAAATAGACACAGACAGGCAGTCAGACTTCCCTCTATCAAGCACCACCACAAAGGGTCCAATACCATGGAGGCCACAGAATGCTGCTGATTCTAAAGTCTATACTCCATAGAAATATTTCCTGGAAAAGAAAAGCAGCTTTTCCAGGGAAACTTTCCATTTCCTGGGAAATCTGGGCGAGCAGAGAGCAGAGGAGGCATGGAAACTGACCGTGGATCAGAGGGCTGATGAGGGCCAGCTGGAGGACCAAGGAGACGACCATGGAGGACATTAAGGGAAACATCATGATGAAAACCGCATTGAACCTGAAATCAGAACGAGAGGCCATCAGGAAAAACAGACAGCTTCTACGTCACCGAGATGACGTACTTTTTCGTTTAAACCAATTTTCCAGAAGAGCGAATACCGTCTAAAGTATATTTATTCTACATGTTAACAGGAATACAGATGTAAAAAGTTCGCCATTTTTTAGCATCGGACTATAAGAGCAACTCGGCACATGTTTAGCCCGGCCAGCTAGCTGTTAGCTCCACAGTTGCTATGCTAAAGCAGAAAACAGCACAACTTACCTCGGCTGCTAAACAAGCAGCATGTTTTTGAGCTTTAAGCGTTCTAAACCTCTCGGTGAGACGTTCGTTTATCGCAGTAACCCAGTCAGTCACATCCCCTCGGGAGGTTCTGGCTTAGAACCACCCACTTCCCGAAAGGAAAGGCTGTGTTCTAATAAGATTGTTATGCTTCGGGTCACGATCAGACATGATTGCAGGACCCTCAGAACGGAACAGCCAGCTCTGCTAGTTTAGGGATCAGCGGAAACGCCCATTGGAGATATACTGCTTCATGATTGGTCGAAATAAGTGTCGGTTCTGTTCCCAGCCAATCTTTTCGCTAGAATGTTGGCGTTTGTGGTTACGCACCATTTCCGTAACGGCAAAAGCAGGCGGCGTGTCGCGCGTCGTGTTATTTCTTTCTAAATACTTTTGTTGAAAATGTTTTAATGAAAGGTTGATGAGATATCAGACTTATTGACCTGAACAGGTCGCCATTATTTTTAGGTGCTGGGAATTCCCTAGTTTCAGATGAGATGTTGCCCTCCTCTTCAAATGACTTCCAGCCTCATCCCAACGGCTGACTGACAAGGAGCGGACCCACTGTGTGTTTCCGGGATGTCTCCGCCCCTCGGTTACAGGAACAGACCATGCAAATATTCCCCACCGAATTAGCATTCAGTCAGAGACAGTTTGGCGACTAAATATTGAGAAGAGACT
Organism: Cyprinodon variegatus; assembly: GCF_000732505.1. Classification (NCBI taxonomy): domain Eukaryota; kingdom Metazoa; phylum Chordata; class Actinopteri; order Cyprinodontiformes; family Cyprinodontidae; genus Cyprinodon; species Cyprinodon variegatus. The sequence continues at coordinate 81,351 of NW_015151714.1, forward strand.
AAGCTGAGGTCTATTAAACAAACCCAAGGGATTGAGTCGGGTTATATTGGTTTAATGGAGCCACGGCTCAGTTTGACCAAAGCAGTAACACATCAGTTACCATGGTGATGACCTTTCAGCCAGTCTGCTCCAAACAGGTGTTGTGCTGAGAATGAGCTCCCCCGCCGCCCTGAACTCTCGCACATTGATGAGAAAACAGATTGAAATGTGAACTATAAGGAAACGTTTAAACATATTCTTAAAGGAATAGTACACCCAAAACCTGATTAGCCTTCATTTTCTACTCACCCCNTAACGGTAGAATTATTTGTATTGACACTATCATAAATGGCATGAAAGTAACACTTTGTAATATTTATGCCCCCAACAAAGAAGAGCCAGCTTTTTTTCATGAGGTTAATAACATTTTGGGGAACGCACACGGACAGGTAGTGTTGGCTGGAGACTTTAACCAGGTTCTGGACGGTGCTTTAGATAAGAGTAGATTTTCAGGAACGGCTCTGCCTAAGGATAGAGCAGCTATCAAGATGTTAATGAAAGATAATGGTTTAATTGATATATGGCGTATGGTTAATCCAAGTAAGAGGGAATATTCGTTCTACTCCCATTGCCACAAATCCTACTCGCGTATAGATTTTATATTGATGTCTAATGGGCTAATCAATGATGTCATCGACTGCAAAATTAATGCCATTTCTTTATCGGATCATGCTCCCGTTGAACTCTGTGTTAAAATACATCCAGACAAACTCAAACGAGGTAGATGGAGGATGAATACCTCCATCCTTCAAAATGACATTTTTCAGAAGGAACTGGCAATAGATTTGTCATCATTTTTTGAGATAAACATGGGTAGTACGGACAGTGTGGCTATGGTGTGGGAGGCGTCAAAGGCATACATTAGAGGCAAAATTATAGCGCATACCTCTAGAATAAAAAAAGAACACACCAATACAATTAAAAAATTGGAGGCAGAATTAATCATAATGGAAAAAAAACTGGCAGAACAATATTCTGATAGGCTGTTAAATGATATTTGTAAATGTAAATCGCAAATACAGGAAATATTCAATAGAAAGGCAGAATATGCTCTGTTTAGACTAAAAACAACATTCTATGAGGCGGGAGAGAAGACAGGAAAGCTCCTGGCGAGACAGTTAAAAGAGGTCAATTCTGCGCATGCAATTCCTGCCATACGGAAAGATGGGGCACTAGTAACTTCTCCCGCAGAAATTAATGAGGTCTTTAAAACTTTTTATGAGAAGCTATATTGTTCAGAAGGAGAGCCAAGTAATCTATCACTACAGAACTTTTTCCACAAAATAACTCTCCCAAGGTTGTCAGCCGAACAGGCATGTAATCTGGATAAACCAGTGTCCCAGGAAGAGGTGAAGAAGGCCATCCAATCTATGAAAATAGGGAAGTCACCTGGAACCGACGGATTCCCTGTGGAATATTATAAGCAGTACATGGATATCCTCACACCAGTCTTGACCAAAGTGTATGACGAGGCCTTGCATACTGGTTCCCTCCCACCATCTCTGAATGAAGCACTTATTTCTCTAATTCCAAAGAAAGACAGAGATCATACAGACCCTGCCAATTTCAGACCTATTAGTCTAATTAATGTTGATAGCAAAATACTTGCCAAGGTGCTTGCCCTGAGACTAGAAACAGTATTGCCAGACCTAATACATCATGACCAGGTGGGTTTCTTACAAGGTAGATCTTCTACTGACAACCTAAGAAGACTGATGCACCTCATGTGGTTGAACTCCTCCAGCACTGCGCCAGTGGCAGCCATGTCATTAGATGCGGAAAAGGCGTATGACAGGGTATCGCTGGAGTTCCTTTATTCAGCCCTGTCAGAGTTTGGGTTTGGATCTGGTTTCTTGAAATGGGTTAAAGTATTGTACAGCGATCCAAAAGCGGCGGTTATGACTAATGGCGTGACCTCACCATTTTTTAAACTCTCCAGAGGAACACGTCAGGGGTGTCCTCTTTCACCACTGTTGTTTACAATTTTCTTGGAACCTCTGGCAATAGCCATTAGAGCAAACCCCGCCATTAAAGGAGTACATGGAGGTGGAAGTGAGCATAAATTAATGTTATATGCTGATGACATTCTATTTCTGACTTGTGACCCGCAAAACTCTCTACCTGCCCTAATGCAAACTATCAGTGACTATTCCCAGATCTCAGGTTACAAAATCAATTGGACCAAGTCCGAAGCAATGCCAATATCCAAACATTGTCACCCACAAATAATTGCACAGTACAATTTTAGATGGATTCCAAAAGGCATGGTATACCTGGGCATTAGGTTGTGCCCAGACCTTGGTGAGATTGTTGCGTTGAACTATGATAAGCTACTTCAAAAAATCAAGACAAACATAGGTAAATGGGGAAAGCTAAACCTTACCCTATGTGGTAAAATAAATGTTGTTAAAATGGTGATTGCCCCCCAGTTCAACTACATATCCATGATGCTCCCTCTTAGTATACCTGAAAATATATTTAAACAATATGACGGTCTCATTAAGGAATTCCTTTGGGCGGGGAGAAAGCCCAGGTTTAAACTGGATAAGCTCTATGCACCCAAGGATAAAGGAGGGCTGAGTTTACCTAATGTTAGATTGTACAACTTGTCTTTTGAAATGTCCAAGATAGCTAAACACTGGAGTGGAGATGCGTCCGAATTAAATTGGGTCAATATAGAACAGACTCTTGCCACACCATTTCACCACAAACAGTTGTTATCCCAACAGGTAACTGGCTTAGTGGAGGACAAAAATCCAGTCGTCCAACACTCTAAGGAAGTGTGGGCAAAGATCCACAAGCTACACAAACTCTCACATTA
>NW_015151714.1:86498-87634 GCF_000732505.1 Cyprinodon variegatus
TCAGTTGCTGAGTTTGAATTCTGTTTGATAAAAATATATTTTTGGGTTGATTGTCCCATCAAAACACTGATGAAAACCAAGAACGATGCTACAAGTCTGACATGTAAACCCGCTGTCCCAATTAAGCCTGATCAGTCTCTACATTCAGCTGATTGAAAGGATGAACAGAGAAAATACTGACCAGTGGACTAAAGAAGGGACCCAAATTGACTTGTACCAACAAAAAGGTGACGAAAACCAAGCATGATGCTACAAGTCTGACATGTAAGACCACTGTCATCATTAGGCCTGATCAGTTTCGCTTCTCTGATCCCTGACTATATTTTCAGCTTTTTGTTAACCAGCAGGTAAATGCTGCAGCATCCCTATGGGTTAAAACAAAAAAAGGGGAGAAAAAGATGCCAAACTACAGATGACACAGGTGCTGGGGGGGTGTGAACAAGTCAAGGGAGTTTATTTATTTACAGGTTGGCATGACAAGTGTTTTACAGAAGCTGTTAGGAACCAGGTGGACTGGTGAAGCTCCTCTCTACTTCACCAGCACAGCCCAATGGGAGGAAACTGGGTGTTGCCTCTATCGCCATTTTTGTGGTATTTTACCACTGAATGAATAAACTGTGTGCTGAATTATTAGGTAAGTTATATTTCTGAGGATTATTTTTTATTATTGGGCCACACTTGTGTTCTTAATCAACCTAAAAGACTCCTTAATATCAAAGTTTCATATTTTTAGAAGTTGATATTTTATTTATTTATTTATTTTTTTAGATTTGGCATTTTTTTGAGGATGTCTGTGTGTACAGGTAAATATTACTGTGCAGAATTATTAGGCAATGTATAAAAAACAAATATATACCCATCTAATACGTTTATTTTCACCAGGTAAACCAATAGAACAACTCAAAATTCAGAAATAAACATTTGCAACATTCATAAAAACTAAATAAAAACAAATCAGTGACCAATATAGCCACCTTTCTCCACCATGACGCTCTAAATCCTTCCATCCATAGATTCTGTCAGAGTCTTGATCTGTTTGCGATCCTCATCGGGTGCAGCAGCCTCCACAGCCTCCCAGCCACTGTTCAGAGAGGTGGACTGTTGTACTTCATATAGGGCCCCCCCAGATAATGTTG
>NW_015151714.1:89292-91974 GCF_000732505.1 Cyprinodon variegatus
AACTGAGTCACTCTCCTCGACTGAGTGCTGATTACTGCTATCAGGCACCAGAACTGTGTTTATTTTCTGTACAGAGCTGGTTTATTTACAGACTGGATGCTTTTAAATGAGTTTCTGAGAAGTTATTGTCAGTAATACTTCAGTAATCTATGCTAGACAGACATCAGATCATAGTAAGTTTGAATGAGAGTGAAAATAATATTTAGGGAGGTAAAACAATAAAACCATGTCAGAGTAAAAACCTTTTATTTTAGTTAGATTTTAACAACTTAAATGCAATTAAAATGAAAATTCTCAGCAGCACTGAGTGACTGCAGAGGTGGAATATATATGGAGAACAGACCAAAGGATGGACTAACAAGCTGAATATGGAGCAAAATACAGAAGAGTGAGAAAACTATACAGTGAGTCAGCGTCAGGGAGAGTCACGGGACCGGGGTTTGCACGAGCTGAGAAGGGAGAGATGAGTTAGACGGCGCACCGCGGATGGGCTGCGCGTAAAGAGGTGCGTAAGGCTTACCACTGAGCTCAGAAAGCGCACTGGGGAGGTGGTGTAGAGGAGCGGACTCGGCGCTGCCTGGGTGAGGTGATCCGGTGACTGGGTGACCGATGAGCGGGCTGGGGAAACTCAAGCGGGATCCAAGCTGTGCCGTTGGGAGCTGTAATCAGCGATCAGCTGGAGACACCAGGCGAGCACTGGGGAAACGCCGGGAGCAGGTTCAGAGCAGAGAGAGCGTTCTAGGAGACACAGGAGAAAGGTGATCAATGCAGGAAAGGTTCAGGCTGTCAAATACAGTGGCCAACTGAGGCGTGCCACACAAGGTTAACACTCTGGCATCCTCCAGCTGTCAGAGAGCTCCTCTTATAATGCAGCCAGGCACACCGCAGAATGAGCCTCAGGTGTGTACCACGCCCAGCAGTCAACTCCAGTCACCTGTGCAGAAAGCAGAGGCAGAAAAAAGCACAACACTACCTGTTGAGTCGTGACAAGCGTGTGACTCCAGCCATAGGAAAGAGAGGAGGGACAGTTTTGGAGCTGGGGTTCTGACTTTCCCTGCTACCCCACAGAACACCACTGTGGAGTTTAAGTAAAGACTTCTGAGTCTGGCAAGATAGCGGTCCATCGGACAGCCGGCTACAGCCTAAAGCTGCTCCAAGTGTGTTTAATTTCAATTCAATTCAGTTTTTTTCTATGGCTATACCAATTCACTACACATGTCATCTCAAGGCGCTTTATAGTTCACTAGATCATCCAGTCAGATTTATTTAAAGTTTTCTATCTAAGGAACCAGGCTCAGTGTGAGCGGCCATCTGCTGAGGCCCACTGGGGTTCAGAAGCAAAGATACAAAAAGCAGCTGTAAAAGGCGGCCCCATCCAGGAAACACACAGCCAGGCAGACGAGCTCCGAGCCAGCTCCCATGTCAGAGGATGAAGAGAGCACATCCAGTTAGTCACAGTCAGAGAAACAGGACTACACTGGAAAACAGGCCAAGCTCCAACATCTAGAAACAAAGGTGTTGATGGCAGCAGCACAGCTGATATTTCTCTCCAGGATGGTGACATTTTCCTGCCTAGAAGCGGGGCTCTACTGACCGACCAACACACTCTGACAGAGGGTTAGAGGCAACAATCACCCGGAATGACATGGTGCAAAAACACGCTAAAGCTGGGCATACACTGTGCGATCATCGCACGTAGCTACATCTCAAACTGTATGATGAAACCGCATGGTTTAAAAGTTCACAAGTCACCATGCATGTTCAACACTGTCGCTCTGATGCGATCTACCTGCTCACACTGCACATCCAAAAACCACGTTGGACTCAGCGCCGAGAGAAGGTGCTGGCCGAAGACTCTGGAAGAAGAGCTCCCTGGTTTGCACATGCTCAGTGCTCGAGGTTCAGGTAAATCTGCTTGTTACTCTGCTCTAACAGCAGGATTTACCCACAAACACTTCATGACGGCCAACTGAGTTTCAAACATGCCTGATTTTCTCCCGACCTAATGATTCCTGATCTGCAGGTGGTGGTTGTAGGCTGATCGCCCCTCGTTACGCCCTGTCCACTACACAACAAAGGATGCACAAGGAGGCTGGAACTCGGCCTGATGGAAAAAAATCTTGCACGACTGGAGAATCGGCCCGCCCATACAGCGTATGCCCAGCTTTAGCAGGCAGAGCAGAGACACACAGGGTTATGATGGCAAGTATTACATCATCAACTAGCCCCCTAACTCCAAAACAAACGTCCATCGCTTTAATTAAACACACCGTAAAAAGTTACACAGCCGTACTTTTGTACTTCAGCCTCCCAGCTGAGCTGTCCCTGTGATAATGCTGTCCACAGTGAAGGAAATCCTCGCTGTCTCCTAAACACTATGCATTAGGCTTAATGGAACCATCTCCATTCAACATCAAAAGAGGCTCTGATTACAATCCTGTAAACCTCTCCTTTGTTTTTGCAGCCATATTTTCATCACTGCTCCCCTCTAATACTCATCTCCACCCATTCCATCCTGCATGCTCATCTCCACCTCTTGGAACCACTTCATGGCCGTGTGCTTCATCCACCTCTAATGAACAGCTCTTTTACTTGTAGCTTCTTTGTTCCACTTCTGTCTCCTTCAGTCATAAATTCATGGCGTTTTACAAGTACTGCTTTGTGTTTCCATTTTCTTCAGAG
>NW_015151714.1:94184-97540 GCF_000732505.1 Cyprinodon variegatus
ATAAAACATCTTCAGTCTGCTTCATCACCTGCAAAGAGATGGAAAAAGAACAGCACAACCAACAGACATGGAAGGAGATATACAATAAAGTAGCACCTAGATACTATCGTTGAAGTATAAGTAGTATTATATAATCTGACATGTACTCTGTGTTACCTGAAGATCAGAATATGGGCTTTCTGTATGAAAGTGAATCTCTAAGTACCTGGTGGAGCCTAGCACCTGTAGCTGTTGGTGAGGGTGAACTTGTGCATGAAAAGTTTATCCAAAGGAAAAATGCTCAAAAGTGGTTGTGAAGAGTCGAAGAGGTGCCCCCCCAGAGCACTGAGTGCAGCGCCGGGAGAGGCAAAGCCCCAGATGCCCAAAAGGACCCCAAGAGAAATCTGACCCCCACCAAGGGAGGAGGAGAGATGGCACAGAGGAAGTCCCCCAGCCACCGTAATGCCGGAGCCCCTAGGAACCACGGGGATGAGTCCACGGGCTCTGCCGGCAGCCAGCCATTCTGAAGTGAATCCGGCCATGGGCCCCAGGGTTTCGAGGCCCCAGTGGCGCCCCAGAGCTCCACCAGTGCACCGGCGAGGCCAGGACGGGGGAAATGGGCTCCACACTTGGCGGAGACTTGAGATGTGTTTGGGAGAGGGAGCAGTTCAGACCCCAACCTGACCGAAAAAACAAAACACAGTCCCAATCACGCCTTCCCACCCTCGTGCCCCCACTCACAACACACAGTCTCTGTAAAGATAAGCAAAAAAAACGCAGACGCACATTCCCACATAACACTCACATCCAATAATCCCAAGACCAAGGACCCCGCGGCACCGGAGGTCGGTCCCAGGATTATTGGATAACATTAAAGATTTAAAATACAGCTACGCAAATAAGCAGGATAATCGAGCCTGTAGTATAGACCTTAGAGTATAGACCTTAGAGTATAGACCTTAGAGTATAGACCTTAGATTATAGACCTTAGAGTATAGACCTTAATGTCTAATATTAGACAGGAAGACAGTGGGAGTGGAGAGGAGAATCATTGGTGTAATGATATGAACAATTTAATGTTCATCCTGAATGATGTAATTCCCTATGAGCTAGATAGGTGGCGCATGTGCATTGTATAAAAACCTAGTGTTGGAACATACAGGTATGTAGTGTAGTATGAACACAGTTTTGTACGCCTGTAATATGAGTTTGCAAGTTTAACAGATAAAGCCTGATCTCTTCAAGTACCTGTTTGTTTATTGAAGAACCCACAACACAAATGAAACAATTGGGAATACATCTAGAGTTATACCTGTATTTACATCACAATGATCTGCCTAAATGTGACATTTTTAGGCTACTACAAGGAGAACAGTTTAGTTTGAACTGTAAGCCCCGCCCCTAACCTTCTCCCATTGAGAAAATCTCCTCCCACTGTGCGGCCAAGGTAAAACACTTACATCACATGATAAAAAAGTAATAAGAAGATCCCTGTATAGGAGGACTACAGCCAGCTTCCAGTCCAGATTCAGACCGACTCGGTCCTGGAAAGCCCCCTCAGATAGGCTGGCCCAACATTTACACCAGCTTTGTTCCTTCTTTGCATTTCAACCAGTGGCGGCTGACCAATAGAGGGCGCNCTGGAAAGCCCCCTCAGATAGGCTGGCCCAACATTTACACCAGCTTTGTTCCTTCTTTGCATTTCAACCAGTGGCGGCTGACCAATAGAGGGCGCAAGGGCTCCGTCCCACTCACCCAATGTCCTTGATTAAGATATAAAAAACAAATAAAAATGTAAATATTTTGAAATATATTCATATATTTTTTAGATGTGCACGATAAATGGTGACATATTTCCATAAATCTTCCCCATAGACTCTGGTTAAAGTTCTCCATGCTCAGCAGCTCCTCTTCAATGCTAAAGATAGGAGCATCCTGGGGAGCAGCTCTCCTGCACCCGGAGCTGAAAGCAGCTTTATTTCCTCACCTCCTCCCTCCACAGCGCTGACGTCACAGTCGTCTGTTAGAAAGTGCTTCTGATTGACAGGTTTATAGAATTATTTAGCTCCAAGGCTAGGCTAACTGCATGGATAAAGACAGCTAGGACTGATTTAAAGCACTTTGTGGAACATTTTAGAATGTTCCAAATTGTTTGTTGTTATTGACATTGAAATAAATATACTGGTTTGATACATTAGTAAAAATTTGATTGGTTTTTGGTATAAGTCTATTTTAAAGTTATTACGCCGCTGGAGAAAACTCCACCAGCTGTTTTCCACTCTCTCCTCTATTCCTTCATTATGACCCTTTTAGGCTGTTTTGCCAGTAGAGACATCGCAACTTTCCCTGCATTGGCCGCCATGCTTCTCTGTTTGCAAGAAGTGCTGTGCACCTGCTTGGAGAAAACGGCCCTCATTTGGAAAAGCTCTTAGTGGCTGATTGGAAACAGGAAGTAACACAATGAGCCCCATTGGCAGAGAAAACTGTCATGTAAAAGTTAGAAGCTTACACTAAAAATGCCTGGACTCCTGCGTATACGTAATCTATGAGTAACTTGTTTTAATAAAATGAACTCTCCTGCCACACAAATGCCATATAAGAGATTAAAAATAAAATCAGGTACTGGGCCTTTAAGGAGGGAATCAGACTAACATGGGTTTAGAACTGGGTCAGACCAATTCTGATATGTGGGTGTTGCCTGGCCGGCTATATCACATTCCCCAACTTCCACATGTCTGAAACTTGGCTAGTAAACATTTCTTGGCTCCAGAGGACCAAGAAGGTACAGATTGAAGTTTGTTTCATTTAGGGGAGGAGCTGAAAATGATGATGTCGGAAGCCTCACTATCCAGCCGTATCCTGTGACTATTCTGAGAGGCGGTTCAGAGTCCCTGTGAGTTTGGAGAGACGTGTGTTTCCTTTTGTTCAGGTTCTGGACAGATTTTGGGGAGTCTATGCGAGGATGGAAAGACAGGAGAGTGAGGAGAGGTGGAGCCAGCTTAGAAGAGGAGGATTTCAGCAATATGGGAACAATTTCATTCCTCCCAATAGGGTTCCCACATGCTGAATTTTGACAATTGTAACGGCAGTTCATCCTTATGTGGTACGGAAATGCCCCAGATAAATGCAGTTTCAGTTTGGATACTTAGGGGAGATATGAAAGGAAAGACAAGACAAGTTTATTTGTACAGCACAATTCAGTACATGGACAATTCAAAGTATTTTACATGAATTAGATAATAAAATGAATTGGAATAAAAGCGAAGATAAAAAGGAAAAAGTCAATTAACCATTTTTTTTTTTTTTAAACCTCATATTTCTGAATCAAATCTCCCATTTTGGACACATTTTTCCAAATATTGCACAAGCATATCCAC
>NW_015151714.1:100961-101978 GCF_000732505.1 Cyprinodon variegatus
TTGACCAAGTCATCTGGGTCAAGAGACGGTTTCTTAAGCCGTCATATCCCTGTAACAGAGATAGATTAATCACATCTAAAATGGAGGAGGAGATCAAAGGGAATACCTCCTTAAATAAACTGGTTGGAACTGGATCTAACATCCAAGTTGAAGACCAGTTATTTTTCAATGGGGGACCAGTGATTATTAATACAATCATTTTTGTAGGGGGAATGGTGGCCTACTGGTAAGGGCATTGCACTTGGAATCCAGAGTTTCTGAGTTTGAGACCGACTTCCATTGACTACCACTCTGGGTCCCTGAGCAAGACCCTAAACCTTAAAAGATAAATTATTAATAAGGAATCCCATAACATAAATGCTGTATGTTTTATTGCTCATTCTATATTTTTTGAAGGATTGGAACAAATCATAAAATCTCAAAAACATTAGACAAAGGAAGTGTCATAACTGTTGCTGTGCGGGTGATTGACAGGCTGAGTTGCTGGAGGGAAGCAAACTTACCGAGAGAAAGTGGAGCGGAAACCGTTTGGACCTGATCAGCTGAACACTAATATTAATAAGCACTCCAAAGACAGATGGAGACGCTTCACTCTGTCTTTTTCCAGGACCTGGTTTAGCTCCAAGGCTAGGCTAACTGCATGCAGCGAGGCTAAGGCTTTATTCTGCTTTCCTGCCTCCTTTTTCAAAGGTCAGGATCTGAGCTAGCATGGATAAAGACAGCTAGGACTGATTTAAAGCACTTTTTAGAAAAGGCAAAGAAGAATGAACAATCTGGGATTTACATGGAAAATAATAGAATATAGTCTACTTTTTCTGGATGTTTGCTTATTTGCATAGTTGCTCTAAAATGAACACATTCTCAGAAAATAAATATTTTTTATACAATAAAAAATATAAAGCTGACTAATAGCTTCACCATTATTAAACTGGTAGATAATTTTTTTAGGTTTGTGACCCAATATTGGACAAAACACAGATTAACCTTCACAGCCTCGGAAGGGAAAGATTTATGTAC
>NW_015151714.1:103416-105447 GCF_000732505.1 Cyprinodon variegatus
TGCGAACTATAAAAAATAAATAATTCACAAGGTCCCTTAGAGACATTATGTGTTAAAAATTAAAACAGCATTTCTTTTTGACGAGGATCCAATTAAAGAATGAGGGGCATTAATTCACAGAGAATAAAATATTTATAGGCAGAGGGTTCTCAGAGTGCGTATAGATCTCTTCTCATATTCAGGTATCTTTGTGAGTGCTGCTGATTTACCTCATAATCTATCACAAACATCCACAACCTCATCCATCCTCACATTTGCAGCATTACATACTTCTTAACAGGTATTTATAAGTGCTTAATATCAGTGAGAGCTCATTATAAAAGATGACTGTATTGTCAGACAGCCACTTATTAACTGTGTAATGGAAGACTGAAATATCAGAGGGGCCACAGTTCCTCGCCATAAGAACAATGTTTTTAGACTTCATCTTCGCTTCTCTGTCATGATCTGCTGTGATAGCTGGCCTTAATTACTCCTGCCGTTCACCTGCTTAACTCTTTCCACCTCCTAATTATCACTCATCTCATCCACCTGCCAGTCGCCCTTATGTTGTGCTTCGTTACAGCTATCATGGCCAGATCATTAGTCATTTGTTTTTTGTTAGCCTGTCTGTTCAGTTGATGTCACGGTTCATGTTCTGGATCCTGGCGGCCAGGGGAAAGAGGGGTTTTGTGTTTGTCTCGTCTCCTGCTCGTCCTGTTCCATTTTTATTCCAGTAAGCCTGGCTCAGAGGAGACCAGTTTAAAGTTTCTGCATTCAGTTCTGGTTCCACGTCCTGTCTCTGCTACCCTCTTCCACTGAGCCTGCCCGTCTGCACCTGATCCTGTCTGCTCCTGTTCATAACCGCCTGGTCACGCTTCTGGACTCTCTTTGGACTCTGAACCTGCCTGGGCGCTCCGTGATGCCTGGAAGCTGCCTGTTATGAATCCCTGACCAGGATCGGCTTCCTGCAAGACCTCCGGAGCTGCAGCACCAGGGACGCTCTGGGTGACGCTATCAGCCCATCGGCTTGATCGCACCCTTTTCAAGGGAGGTGGACTGAACTGTTAAACCTGTCTGAGATTGGCCCCGCCCCCCTCCTGCAGCATCCACAAGCCGCAGATTCTAACAGCTCCACTTTAGTTTTGTTTGTTTTTATTTGATAAACTCTTTGAACTGTCCTACTGACTGTCTCACCTGGAATACTGGGTCCATCTGTCCCGTTTTATGACATTCTCTCCAATAAGATTTCACTTAAATATTAATATATTGATGCACTACCATTCAACCAGAAAACTAGTCTTCCTGTCATGATCTTGGCACCATAGGCTGGGTTTTACTCTTTTTCCCCTTATCTGTTTCACCCCTCCCCAGCCTAATTATCTCTAATCAGATCCACCTGTTTCGTCTCCCATTTATGCCACCAGTTCCCAGCCCATGGTGCCAGATTATTCAAGCTTCCAGCGAGTCTAGTTCTAGCATTTCTCTGTGTGCTCTGGCTGCTGCTGGTCGCTGCTCCTCTTCCCTTCTGGATCTCTGGTTCAGGCTCAGTTTCACGCTGCGGAGCTCAGCTCCTCCGGAACTCACTCCTCCTTCTGAGCTTAGACTGAACTTTGCCAGGTTGGTGACTTTCAGCTCATTATAATTCCACGATTGAGCTTCAGATATATTCATGTGAGTCCATATCCCCGCAGCGTATCCAGCTGATGAGCAGCCGCACGCAGCTTGTTCAATAAACTCATTTAAAGCTTCACTGTCTGTCTCGTCTGAATACTGGGTCCAAACCTCTGAGCTCCTGACACTTCCTCGTAATGTTATCATTATTCTCTATGGCAAGCCATTTAGATATTTATTAGTTTGTCTGAATATGTATTTCTGAAATACTTTTGTTAAAAAATTAACTTTTTAAACCAAATGGCAGTCTTCATATCTAAAAAAATCATTCTGGAAATTGAACTTCTGTTGTCCATATTCCTACTGTTACTGGTCAGAAAGAAACATATTTCAGATAAATGTCCAAAAATTGCCACTTCAATTTGTTAACATTTCTAG
>NW_015151714.1:107125-108624 GCF_000732505.1 Cyprinodon variegatus
CTGCAATGTAAATAGAGCAGAAAAACAGAAGAAGAAAAAAGAAAAAGAGAGAGAAAAAAGAGAAAAGATGAAAGAAAGAAGAGATAGAAAGGAGACAATGACAAAACATTTTCAGTCTGCTTCATCACCTGTAACGAGATGAAAAAAGAACAGCACAACTGAAAGACACGGTACGAGATGGAGTAAAGTATAGATACCTAAAAAGTGTACTTAAGTACAGTAACGAAGGATTTCTACTTTGTTACTTGAAAACCTCTGGTGGGAACAGTTTGCACAAAAACATTAGTTTTCTTTTTTCTAGTTGATCAAACTCTGCCAAGCGCTCTGCTAACTGGCATCAGAAAACCCAGCAGGTGAGTCTGAATGGAGCAGACTGGTACTAGCAGCTCTGTCAGGCTGTTTACCGTAATAAGTGCTGTAAAACCTGACGTTATCCAATGAAAAGTGTCGTTATCAATCGAACACCAACGTGAGCTGTGTGCGTCGCTCATTCTTCTCAGAGTGAACGTCACTGTCATTCACGTTTATTTCTTCAAAACTGATCCGTTCAGTTCACCATTCATTAAAAATAGGAACGGATTCAGTGGAGGCTGTTCAAGAATAACGCTGCCTTTGACCATGTGAGGCATAATAACTCCCTAATACTCCCTTACATGCTTTAATCTACCTGAAGCAGCCAAATCAAAGTCTGCATAATTGTTTCTATTGGTCCGTCAGCACTGCCGTATATCATCAGTTCTTCTGTAACAGAACGCTGCTTTTATCCTCCCAGTTCACTCTGTCCTTCTAATTAGCATTGGGTGATGATGCCACATAATGACATTCAAGTGCATGCATGCATATGAATGCCTCAAACTCCCACTGATGACACCATTTACCTCACCATGATTTGCAAAGTGAAGCAGAGTAATACCTCCACCATTCTCTAAAAAAAATGGTTGCTAATTTGAAATCCTTTAGAAAGTGGGGCGTGTGTTGGAGCTTTCAGAAAAACAGAGGTGATGAAAGCGAAGAAAAGAGCCGTCTATGACACTCAAAAGACAGTCACTGCATTGCTCAGGTCTTTGAGGTTATGAATGGAATATTTTCTTATGTTGTTCCTGTTCTTTATGCTATCCTTGTCTAGCTCAGATCACCAGCCTACAGTAAGGCTAAAGGTTTGGTCTAAGCATATCTATTAGCCATATTTAGTATTAGAAGTGTTGAGGTGTTAAATCTCCAGAATCATATGGCACAGTCCAGATGTACGCAGCCTCAGACCACCTTCACTACGTCCTGAGTCTCCTCTGTTCTGCAGTATTCCACATTCGGTGCATCTGGAATCCATCCATGCATCTCTTCCCATTTCCAACTTCCTTTCTGGCACCTTGTTTTTAGAAACGGATCCATCATGCATTATTTCTAAAATCAATTATAACTGACCTTGATCTGTATCAGAACTTCATGTTTATTGAGTTTAAAATCCATGCAAAATCATTGCTGTCAATCATGACTGTTGG
>NW_015151714.1:110545-112113 GCF_000732505.1 Cyprinodon variegatus
ATTCATCACAGACACCCTCACCTGGACTGGAAACACCAACTCACTGGTCCAAAGGGCCCAGAAGCGCTTGGACTTCCTGCTGCCTTCTAGGAAGAGGTTTCACAGCATTCAATGCAGGACCAGCAGGTTCTGCAGCAGCTTCTTCCCCACCGCCATCACACTGATGAACTGCTGAGAAAACTCTAAATCACAGACTCTGCATCAAACTATCAACACCAAACCAAACCACTGCATAGATGCACCATACATAACTTAAATATGAATGTGTGTTTTTGCACCTTGTTTTTTTCCCCCACACTTTTTACATTTGATCACTGCTGCACTTTAAGGAATGGAAATGTTATGAAAGCTGTGCTAAACAAATTTTTGTTTTGTATACACTCTGTTAATACAAAATTACAATAAAAGTTGTCTAAGTCTTAAAGGTATAGAGGATTATCATTTATTTCCTAGGTGATGATCTCAATAAGTGGTCGTCCTAACTGTCAATCATTCTGGTGACATGTTTACGTAAGGCTTGTCCCATTAACTATCTTTCATATATCTGTGGTGATCTACGGTTTCAGACAGTCACTGAAGCTCACCTCTCTCACCGTGGTTCTTTGAAAATGGCAGAGGGTCGAAAGAGAAAAAGTGTCTCCGAAATGTATGAGAAGAAATGACAGGCCTCAGAAGAGGCAGATATATCCCAGAATGCTTTACACAGAAATCTCTCCACGCAAAGCATTATGGGATTTGCTGTCACAGCGGCCCGCTATTGCGACAGTGCTGACTGAAGATGGCGCAGGCACCGCACCGTGAAGGAGGGGTTACGTGACCAACAGAGCAAAAAGCAGTGATCATCTGTCTGAACAGTCAGTTAACTGAGTTCACTATAAAGTTCACTATATAGTCCCCGCTCTATAGTGATGGAGGGATTAAGGCGGACGGTCAGAGACAGTAAGCTAGTATGAGCTATGAGAACAGCAACTTTTAGAAAACCCATTTCTCCTCATGCACGCTCTCACATGCATTTTATCCCTCTAGGGAGCGAGTACAGGGTTGTGCATGTGCAATTTTTTAAAGTTGAGATGGAGGGTCTTTTTTAAAAATACGCAAAAATCCTCCACAATACATAAACGTTTTATTAAACCTGTCTTTCCACCTCAGTCATTCTGAGCCTGACAGGAAATTAATACTTATCTTTGAATTTTTTTCAAAACAAAACAAAGGATCTTGTAATGTTTTCACCCCTTTATAAGGCACTCAGTGAGATACTTTGGAAAAATCAACATTTCCAGCCAATAGTGTTATTGGAATACAAGACCAAACCTTATTACCTTTGTAACGTTAAAAAAATATGGATATTTTGATGGCAAAATTTGTACGGGGTATGCAAGCAATAAAAAACAATAACTTGCCCCATAAAGGGTTAAAGGCGCAGGCAGCCCTTCCAGGCGACACACAAAGACAACGGGCAGGGTTGTCATTATGTAAACCAGGGGTCACCAACGCAGTCTAAGACTGAGGGCCACTTCAAAGGTACCGAGACTTAGGAAGGGCGACCATTACTGACCCATGAGCTGCAA
>NW_015151714.1:116290-117451 GCF_000732505.1 Cyprinodon variegatus
TTGCAGCTCATGGGTCAGTAATGGTCGCCCTTCCTAAGTCTCGGTACCTTTGAAGTGGCCCTCAGTCTTAGAAAGGTTGGTGACCCCTGATGTAGACGTTCTAATAGGCTCTGATGGGCTGATTCTGACGGAAGCATGTTTCTGCCAAAGGCAGTAGGATTGCTGGGTGAGGGCAGAGGAGCTGGACTTCTTATCTCAAATGTTTCTGTCCTGCTGACAGTTTTAGCCAAAATGTAAAACAGACATTTTAAACGTTACTTATTGCATCTTTAAAGCTCTATAGACTGGAGTTAGACCTGGTTCTTGGCAGAGGATACACTGACTTTGGCATAATTTTGCATTTAGTGAAGTGGAACGTCTAAAGAAAAGTAGAAGTTCTTCTATGTAAAGACAGCAAGCAGAAGAATTTAAATATAAAAGACCTCTATAATAAAATTCAGTTAAAAATGTTTGGCCACCTTTTTACATTCAAAGAATTAGAATGTAAATAAGAAAAATAGCCTAAGCTTTTTGCTGTTTCTCTACATGAATGTAAGAGCTGAGGGAGTCATCATCATCATCATCATCATCATCATCATCATCATCATCATCATCATCATCATCATCATCATCATCATCATCACTTTTATTAAATTTCTCTCCAAAGCGAACAGTTTGCAGCATAAATTTGGTCTAAGAACCTGAAGTTTTAGGGCTTTCTGCCAGGAATCAATGCTCTGAACAAGAGACGCACTAAAGGCAACTATGGTTTTACTTAATCTGCAGTTAGTAATGAGAGGTGTGAATAAATTGTGTTTAGTTTTCCATCATTTGCCTCTTCTTTGTCTGATGCTGGGAACATTTTATCCCAGTTCTAAATGATCTGAAAGCATCAACAATCAAGATGAAATTTCAACTCCTCTCTTTCTGCTGGTATCCTAAATAGATTTAAAAAAAAAAAAAGATCCGTCACTATCAGTGTTTAAAGAAAATGAAACAGTTTTGAATAAAATAGAACATTTTGTTTCCCCATCTGAATTATCTCAGAACACAGCTGAGGTTTACACAGATGTAAACTTCAGCTCTGCTCTTTCTACCTAATGCTATAGCTGAATTAGAATAAAGTTACCTTATGATGCCTAATAATCTACTTTAGCCTTAAAGCGGTCATAGAATGCAAAA
>NW_015151714.1:118786-121256 GCF_000732505.1 Cyprinodon variegatus
GCCTGTCTGTAACTCTGACCCCCTGAGATCCGAACCTGATCTGTTTTCTCTCCTCTCTGCTCCTCGGATTGAACCTGCCTGAAACCTGAAACTCTGGAGAGTTTCTCTGCTGGTAATCTGCCTATCAGTTCTCAGAAGTTCTCTGGAGAACAGTTCCTGTCAAAGATCTGCCTGCCCGCTCTCAGAAGATAACCGGAAACTCAATAAGTGATCTGCCTGCACTCAGTAAGCTCTGCCTCCGCCTCTGCCCTCTGCCTGCCGTCAGCCTCTGGACCCTCAAGGTTCCCCCGTCTGCAGCTCTGCTCCACTCAAGAACAGGTACAGCCCTGATACACTCTCAACCTGCAATATTCCCTGGACCTCCGCTAAACTTCTCTGTCCTCCCCTGCAGTGAACCCACTTGTGACCAGTCAAACCACTTCCTGGATCTGAATAACCTGTGTGCTTTACAGAACTCTCTCGTGACCAGTCAAGCCTCTAACTGAACCTGATCCATTGTTTTTCTTCTGCGTCCGAGTGTTCTGCATGCTGGTTAGGCAAATTAAGCCGAACATGACAAAAACAGGCGAATCCAAACGAAGCACCGAGTTGACGTTAACTCTGGGATGTTTCCTTATCTGGTTCTGGCCTGGACTTTTGTCACGTCCCGAAATTGACATACAGACCAGCCCGCTGGTTCACTGGGCCAAGAGCATGATATTACAGGGTCTGACCATGACATAACGCTTCTCTTAATGTCTACAAATCACAATCGAAGGAATATTTTAGTACAAAGATTGATGTTAAAAAAGGAATCGTAGAGGACCAGCCGAGGGCCGATCCAGGACATTGGGGAAATTTTGAATGGCAACTCCTGTAAATGGATTGGAACATTTAGCTGCAGGCACTGGTTCGATTTCAATCAAACTCTGCTGGTGTTATTGATCTTCAGAAGCAATTTGACTGTTTTTGTCTTGGGGGGTTGTGCATTAAGCATTTCATGCAAGATAGCTGACCAGCTGCATATTGCCTCTCTTATTTTAAACCAAGCTTTAGTTCTCCTCAGTGCACCAACTAATAGCAGGAGTATTTTGTTGATGCAAACTGGCTTTCTGGTTTTGGACATTTATTTCAAAGGTAGTCAGCGAGATATTCAGAATCAAAAATTCAGAAAGACCCTGGGATCTTCGCCGTGGGCCTCCCCACCATGGACTTACATTTTATTGCATCACATAATTCTCTGAAAATCTCCTTCTAATTGCTTGAAAGTGTAAAACTGGACAGAATGTTTTCCAGCCTGATGTTGGTTAAAGGGAGACGTTTTAGTTCCCTTCAGTTCAAAAATTATTGATGGGCTGTTTTTTATTTTGAATAATAAGTTATTTTATTTGGTAAGAACAAGGGCCAGTGCACATTAAAAAACATCATAAATGGAATTTAGCTAAAATAGGTTTATTTTAATTGATGGTCCCTTTGTCAGCTATTAAAGCCAAATTTATATCCTAAAATTTTAAAACAACTCCCCTGATTAAAAGTATGTTTCAGGCCAGCAAGCTCAAGGGTCATGAAGGAAATACATTCAGTTTATACATTTTGTTCCATCATCAGCAGTTATTCCTTCTTTGAAAAAATGAACTTTTTTAAAACAGGTTTGAATGCAGCTAAATGGCAAATACTGTGTTCTATCAAATATTCTCCATGTTGGTGAAAATAATACTTTCCTTTCCTCGCTGGAAGAATTAGCATAATTTTTTAACTACGTTGGTGACAGAAAATCTGACCAATGGCTGCAAATGGCCTGAACTTTGGAGGATTGCTATTGGCTGGTGCATTCTCGTTTGTGTTACACATGTTTGTCTTTCTAGATGATAAATTGTAAGGAACTGGGAGCAGGAACTGTGAAAGAAAACACGTGCATGCACGGTTTTTAATGCCAATGGATGATGATTATGTGCTTTGGGCACATACTTATTTTCGTTTATTTTACTTTCTAGATTGTTTAGTATTGATTTGGATACTTCCTTTTTGTAAATAATTTGTCATTGTTAATGTCTGGCTGTTGAACCGCCTATAAATAAGCTTGGTTTTGACATGTTTGGGATAAGCCCTACCGCCCCTCTGCTCGCTCATCCATCTCCACCATCGAGGACGCGTCCTGACAAGCGACGTGCCGTCATTAGTAGCTGTAGGAGGCAGCTGACGTCTCCAGCCTGCCATGCACCATGTTTTGTTAGTCGTTGTTTGTTTGCTGTTTTCGTTGTGATCTTGGCCTGGTGGGACCTGTTTTCAAATCTTTTTTTTTAGTAGTTGCTGTAGTAATGGCTTCGACGGCCCTGTATAGGGTTAGCCCCCCTGCTGTACTGTGTTTGTTTTTTTGATCAGCTCAACAGGTCCAACTTTCTTTTGGTTGTTTTTTTTTCTCTTTTTGGGCACGGGAAGCTGAGGATATTTAAATCTCTCTTTTTTTCCCTACAGAACATCCCCACAGCTG
>NW_015151714.1:122488-124168 GCF_000732505.1 Cyprinodon variegatus
TGTAATTTCTAGACTTATGTTAGTTCTCATGTTTTTCTCTTGTCCTCTGTTGCCCTCTTGTGTGTGTTTGTGTGTGTGTGTGTTCCTTTCCCCTTGGCTCCCTCGTTGTCTCCTCACACCTGCTCCTTGTCTGCTCGTTAGCCCTCCCTTTGTCTCTGTCTGCTATATATACTCTCCCTCTGCTCTCACTCTTTGTTGGTTCCTTGTCTTTACTGTCCTCCCATGCTGTTGTCCACCTACCTCGTCTCTCCCTGGCTCCTCGTGTTTGGTTTCCCCAGATGTCTCCTTAGTTCTGGTTTGATTTTCATTATTAGTTGGATTTTTGGATTCCTGCCCTTGTTTACTGCTTTTGCAGCATTAAAACTCCCAGAAATCTCCTCAGCCTCACTGCCTCTGCATTTGGGTCCTCAAACCAAACCCAACCTTGATACTGACACCGTGCAGGTAAACAATCCCTCCTTAAATGGCTATACCTGTTGACTAGGGTGATGGGGTCACAGCAGGTGAGCTGGTGTGAGATTGTTGTAGAAGACTTGCCTGATATGGTGCTTGTTGCTGTCATAGATATGCATGCTGTGCTTGTAGTAAACAGCGTTACAGCATCACCAGGGCATTGCTGACATTTCGGTCTGTCCGTGTTTCTGCGGCAGCTTGGCTGGTGGCTGCTGTTACCCGCAGCGCCAGCCGTGTCCCTCATGACTCTCATTTCCTACAACAGATTTCTTTCACATGTTTAAAACACTTCATACACACAGTGGATAGCACACAAAGCACACCTGTCACCTAAATACCAAACCAAAGATTCAAGAATAGCATTATTTTGAATCCATACAGCTTTATGCAGAAGCTTTATTCACCTGCAGGACATCAGAAGGAGAAAGTTGAGGCACTACCGGCTGCCTGATTAATCAGCTTGTTTCTCACTCTGAGATTCTAGACGATCATTGAAGTCTTTGTCAGGGTGACATTTGGTCCTTATTAGCACGCCGCTGTGATTTCCAGCCCATTGTTCTCCAGCAGAAACAAACACATTACTGGGTGGACTGCATAAAAAGACATCACAGAACAGAAGCTGTTTTTGAGCTGCTGCCGTTGGAGGTTAACATAACTAGACATCCTTTTGCTTTTCTCCTGAGAAACTTGAATGAGCAACAGCTCCTACTGGGGAGGGTTTGCAAATATAAACATCTGGAGATGTTTGATTTTGGCTCATAAATGTCACAAAGCTTAACAGATTGTTAATAATAAATTACTGTCTCTCCTGAGTGACACTGACAAGCTTTGAAACAGCTGTGTTTTCTACACCTACATGGTGTGTGGTGTTGCAAGCTTGCAGTCTGTGCCCTACATGTCCCCCTGGAGTCGGTGGAAAATTAGGTATGGGGGAAAGTGCCTTGAGATGACATGTGTTGTGAATTTGGCGCTATATAAATAAACTGAATTGAAAACCGTATAGAGTATAAAAGCTGCAAACGCTGTGCATCAAGCATAAGCCAGCCTTGAGCAGTAGGGTTTGGGTAAAGATCGGGTCAAGAAATGTCTTTTTTAGCCCCTTTTATCAGGAAACTTTGCAGTTAATGTTCAAATAAACAACTTGATGCCACCAACCCCCCAGTTTCATAAACTCAGAAAGTAGGACCCAATATTCAAGGCGAGGCAGACAGTGGGAAGATTCAAAGC
>NW_015151714.1:128831-130288 GCF_000732505.1 Cyprinodon variegatus
TGTTTCTCTGACTGTGACTAACTGGATGTGCTCTCTTCATCCTCTGACATGGGAGCTGGCTCGGAGCTCGTCTGCCTGGCTGATAGTTTTATGGCTGAGAGGAAACACATGGACGCGTCTCTGGCTGCTTCAAAGTTTGATGTGTTTTGTGTTAAATTATGGCTTTATTCCCATCTTGACTGTTTAGGTGACTGAGCTATTGCTCCTTTTCTTCTACTTGAAATCAATCACTAGTTCCTCCTCTGACATCAAATAGACATTTACAACAACACAAACTTCACTGGATATTGACTATTACCGATACCTGGGAGATAGTTGTGTGTGAAAATCCCAGTAGATCAAAGGTTTCTGAAGTATTTGACCAGGAGATCTGATTCTACCAAACATGCTGCATCAGAATTGACCTAAATCTGACCTCCTTGTGCTGATGTTTGGCTTCAATTTCAGAAAGTTGTTTAAGGTAGTGTTGCCAGTTAAAGGTATAGCGGAGGATTGTCGCAAATTTTTGAAAAGCAATAAAAAAAAAAAAAAATGAAGATTTCGAAACAAGCGTTTATTAAAGGTGAAACATGCGGCTGCTCGTCAGCTGAGGTGGGCTCACTGGATGTTCTGCAGAGACGGAAACTCAGGTCAGTGACTTCATAACCCAGACTGGGAAAGATAAGGAGCATGAAAGTCACCAACCTGGTAAAGTTCAGTCTGAGCCCATAAGAAGGAGTGAAGTCCAGAGGAGGTGTTATTCTATAACTTGTGGAGGAGGCGATTCCAGAGATCCAGGAGAGAAGTGGAGCAGTGACCAGCAGCAGCCAGAGCAAGCAGAGCAACAGAAAGATCCAGAAGGATTAATCCAAGCCGGGGTCAGATTACAGGTCAAAGGTCGATAACACGGATCAACCACACAGAGCAGAATAGGAGCAACCAAACCTCAGAAGTCTGGGGGCAGAAACAGATCAGGATCGGGCAGTAAAAACACAACCGTGGAAGCTGGAATACTTTCACACTCGGCTCGAATAATCTGGCAGGAATGGTGGGAACAGGTAGCTTAAATAGAAGCAGGAATAGGTGGGTCTGATTAGAGAAAATAAGTGCTGCACGGAGCAAAGCAGATGTGAGAAAAGAGCCAAATGCAGCCATAGGTGCCAAGATCATGACAGGCCATGCCCAACCCTGTACCCGCTCCAGAGAGGGAACGCCAATGAAAGAGCACGCACCACTGTTCTAGTTTCCTCTATGAATGGCGATTCTCTGACCTACTCTATCAAATACTTCACAATGAGAAAATTGTGTATTAAATGGCAACAGTGTAGGTAGTAAATAGAGTGTAACTGAGCACAAGAGCAAAGCTAAGATAACTAAGACTAAGATGTAAATGCAGAGTGACTTTAACCTTATGCTGAAATAAGGAAGGAAAAAGGTTTAAGTTAATTTTCACACAGTGGGGCTGCATTGGTGGCGCA
>NW_015151714.1:131527-132411 GCF_000732505.1 Cyprinodon variegatus
CAGCCACACTATTCAGTTTCTTGATTTAGTAAAACCGTAAACTTTTCAAACTTTTCAAAGTCTATACTGAGAAACGGCTAAGAACTTGCTTATTTAGGGCTTGATCCCATCACAGATAATTGATCTGTAGCTGTCACTGGTGGCACCACTACTTACCTGGTTTACAGGCCAATTTACCTTTCAGCATTGGATAGCAGGTTTCCTTTGACTAATAAACTAATTGTATGATGATCTGACACTTTAAGTGTGCCAAAAACAAACAAAAACTAACCAAACAGGTGAATTCCTCACAACATAACTAAGAACAGGTTCATGACTGGAACCCCTTCAGTGATGCGTCCAACCACCTGAGCAGTTTCACCATTTGCCACTGTTATATTCTGATTAGTGAACATGAAGTAAAGCCACGTGACCCGCAGCAGCCAGCTGCTCTCTCATTAGTGCCAAAGCGTGTTTGATAGACAGCTGCAGTGAAGGTCAACCAGGCGTTTCAAGTCCAAGCGTAAAGATAAACTTGGCAGGATTGCATCTCTCTGACTGTCTGACGCTTTCATCACTTTTCTGTTGTTCTGTCTACCGGGGCTTTGCTATTTTTCATTTTATCACACTCAGTGTCCCTGCTGCTGCTTAGATTTACGGCAGTGATTTTCTTTTATTCTTTATACAGCCTCTGTTGCCGTTTGTCTTCAGCTTTGATTTAGAGATCAGACTGAATGCGTTTTGGGGGTAATAAAGTGAAGCCTTAGAGAATTCCTGGGTGACACAGCAACCTCTTTATGTAGCTTTAATGATAGATTTGCTTTGGCTGTTCAGAGCCGTCATCTGAATGTCACCTCAGATTCATGATTGAGGATCTTTGCTTGTGAGGTTTACCTGTGAAAACA
>NW_015151714.1:133439-134970 GCF_000732505.1 Cyprinodon variegatus
TGATCTTCCAATGCAATGATCATTTGTATCTTTAAAATAAGATTATTTTACATTATGTACTTGAAATAAAAAAATTAATTGTATTTTTTCTTATTTTAAATGTAAGTTGTCTTGTTCCTATCTTGTCTCGCTTACCTGCTCAATTTAAGGAAAATTGCACTCATTTCAAGAAATACGGACTGTTTTTTACGTGCAACAGCTTTGTAATAGGAAATGAATGTTTGACTGTCAAAGTTTTGGGAACTTTAAATGTTACTACTGTGAGACCAGAAAAAATGACATATGATTAAATGCTGGATTTAACTTTGAGGTAAGCAGCTCAGTAATTGCAGAAATGTACATGAAAGTTCATTTAATTTGGATCCTGCTGTTATATTTTTATTAAAAGTAAAATGTTGCAGAGACAAAGAGTGAAGGAAAACCTGGTTTAAAAGAAGATGAATCATCAAAGCCATGACACCAGAATATCAGGCATTAAAGCAACTCAGGCAGCAGAGGTTTGTTCGAAATACTACCTGTCAGATGATGCAAGACTGAGAAAGAGATAAAATAAAGGAGAATTAAGGCCAGTAACAATAAAAGATGAGAATATCTTTATCCACTGATCAGATTATTAAACAGCACAGTTGGATAAAACTGTTTCTAATTATTCTTTACAAGAACTGTCAGGTAAACATCTCCTGATTCCATTCCTCCTGGTGCGTTTGCTTCCCAACCCATTCGGTTCGTATTTTATCACTCTCTCTCAGCTGCAGGCTGTTTTCTGTTCCTCTAGACGGTGAGGAAATGCGTACAGTCAGGTGGTTCGGCCCTCCATTACTAAGACATGTGGGGGACAGTCAGTCAGGCGATGTTACATCCATCAGTGTCCCGTCAGCACACAGAAACATCCCTGGTGGTGATCAGGCGCCCGCTCTACCATCAAACTCTGTTTTCATTCACCGATGATATGAAATAGAAATGACTCTCTCTGCCATCAGCTCCCCTCAGAAGTGTTTTGATATTTATGGGCCTTTATTTGAGATGTTTGATCCTGATCTGATCTCAGAAGGGAAATTAATGTGTTCAGAGGCACCTTAATGTCTTAATGTCACACTTAAATGTAACAGGCGGATGTTTTAACATCTTCTTCCTGCTGAGTCAGGTGGGCGGCAGTGTTGTTGGATGCAGGAGTTTTCCCTGAAAAGTGTTGATGGCTCCAGCTTTCAGTGTTGTGGTTTCCATGGGCGAGACATTTCCCCTTCATTGTCTAATGATGGTGTTCAAAGCGCCGCGGTGCCACTGGGCCCCAGGGCAGCTCTGGCTACAATGTAGTTTGCCACCATCAGTGTGTGCGTGAACGACTGAACGTAAAGTAACGTGCTATATAAGTACAGACCATTTATCTTTTTAAAGGAAAAGTCCGGTCAGCAAGAAATAATCAATGGATCATTATTTATACCTAAAGCTAATATGTGTCATGATTTTATCTAAAGCTCGGACCCACATGCAGTGAAGCCAAACAGAGAGACAGAGTAAAAGTTTCAACTGG
>NW_015151714.1:136417-137618 GCF_000732505.1 Cyprinodon variegatus
TTTTTCCATATGAAGCATTACTTATAAAACTAAGAAAACAAATTCTAAAGAAGTTATCATCCAGAACTGTAGAAGAAAGTTTCACATTTGGGCTGATTTATGAAATGTTGGGTAATATTGTTAAAGTCATTGAAGAAATTTAAATAAAGTGTTAAATGTGCTTAGAGTTTTCCGTTCTCTGACTGCTTGATTATATCCTTGGTTGCTTGAGAATCAGTAGTAATATGTGCAGTAAAAACATATTCTAATCAGACCCTTTTTGTTTTATAAACAAAGGTAAAAATAAAATGATTAAAACAACAAAAAAATATATGAAGTTTTTAATGCTTCCATTAAAAAGGGACCTTCAGCCATCCTAGTTAAATTCCTCAGCTCTATGATAAAGGAAAACACAATGATTAAAATTACTAATGGGGACACATTAATTAGCTGTCTACTTAACTTGAACTACCCGGAGGGGATTTTTATTGAATTTAAGAAGTAGGGTTTGTGCTGAGCACCTGTCCAGGCTCAGAACAAAGGACTCAGTATGCAAGGCACACAGACAGTTGGATTCCTCTAAAGGCGTTTATTTATTTATTTTTTTTATTTTATTTTTTTTAAAGGCGTTTATTTAAAGACGACAGATTGGCATCTGTCAGTAAGGGGTCTAAGGCAGGAACCTCTGCAGGAGGAAAACACAGGTTAGTGACCACATTAACCTGGCAGAGGATGAACGTGTGAGTCACTAACCTGGTCTAAAGCTCAGTCCATGCCCAGAGGTAGAGGTGGATTCCAGCCGGACAGCTGCTGACAAGATGCAATGAACGCTGCCCAGAGAGTTCCAGACGCTGAAGCCAAAGAAGACTGAAGAACTGGCAGGAGATCAGATCCAAGCAGATGAAGGAAGGAAGGATAATCCAAAGGGTGAAGCCAAAGCCAGTGTCGACGAAGTTAAAGTCGTAGGGAAGTCATATTTTAATGTCAAATCCTTCTGGTTTAAACGTGTATGTAAGTGTACTCTTTATCTTTTTTCGGTCATGGCATCTTGATTCATATGTCGCAGCTAATATACGCAACGGTTGAAACCAGAATCCTTTCCTTTCCCATTGAGTTGCATCCCAGTGTTCACGGGGATGGACGTCTGTGTCTTCAGCAGGCGTAGAGCTAACAGAACTGGCAGCGTTGCGAGGCAAGGGCTCAAACATGGACGGCTGGAAGC
>NW_015151714.1:138723-140221 GCF_000732505.1 Cyprinodon variegatus
CCAATGGAATTTCCCATTGGGAACCTGCTAGCACTAAGTTGCTAACTGGTTAGCAAGATGCTTCCCACAAACCGGCCACAACCAAACTTGCTTGCCAACCTTCCGCCACAACAGTCCCACCCCCTTGATAATTGACCAGTTACTTTCACTTTATTCTCTCGTTTAAAGTCGGGCACCTCTGGGAGAATTTGGAAATGCAACGGTTGGAACAGCCGCCAGCGATCAGACGATAACTGACATGTACAATGAAAATAGCTGCATGAGCTGGAACGCTCTAGAGAGGGAAAGCCAGAATATTTATACAATAATGACCATGGTCTGCAAAATAATCAGAGAAATATTCAAAAGCGTCACCAAGAAGAGGTGGATTATTATCACATTTATTTCATGTGTATCTCATCTCATGTCTTTCACACCACATTTACTGGATTCAAAAATAATACTAAGCCTAAATGACAAATGGCACCGCTATTTTATTATTAGAATAAGTATAAAATGAGCAATAATTACACTATAGATCATTGTAGTGCCTCCAAACTTGTAGCACACATAGATAACTTCATCTAGTTCATACTACAACTCTTACTTAGGGAAAAAGTACTAAACTCTATATTTTAGTTTTTTTCATTATTATTCTAAGCAGGCCAGGTGTGCAATCTCTGCAACAGGAACCACAGCACTAAGCGTTGAGTTCACTGCACAAAGTATACCTGTCACACATGCAGGAAGGACTCACCTTGGGTTTGTAGAAACTGCTAAATGGGACAATTGTAGCTTCATATGTAGAGCTTTTCCTTGGGGGGAATAAATGTTACTGCTATACTGAAGTCAGACTGTTTGTCATTTTCTAAGCTGAAATGTTGAATGACGTGAAAAGGCGAGAACAGACAAAATACAATTATACTATAAGTTGTTCTTTTTTTCACATAGTGAGCTTTGCAATATAAATGAGTCTGTTGGTGAATGGACAATATAAATAGGCTCTGCCTTGCCTTGTTGGAAAAACTGGTTATGACCTGTTCTCAGCTCAGGAACTAGGACCCGTATGTATATCTGGTTGATCAATAGGTTTGCCTAAATAAAAGATTTAGATATCACATTTGTTTTAACCTTTATTCAGCCTCCTGTAGAAGGACTGGTCACATCGCAGGTTATTAGCATTACAACAAGGACAGTTAGCAAGGTAGACTGAATACACTAACTAGGAGAGGGGAGGGGGGCTTGCAGGAAAACTGGAATTCTCTGGGATGTCTAGTGTTAATTAGAGGCTGGAGCAGGTGGATCAGATGAACGGTAATGAAAATGAGAATCAAATGACTAATCAGACCAAACAGCAGCACCGATATCATGAGACCTTCAGGAAAAGAACAGCAAAAAAAAAAAGTTATACAAATATAGTGAAATGCTCCTCTATAAAACAAAAACATATGAAGGAATGAACATCTGTCACTCAGAGTACAGGGAAGGAATAAACTCAGGTGGGCTGTGCCTATAAGTC
>NW_015151714.1:141424-147427 GCF_000732505.1 Cyprinodon variegatus
TTCATATATAGAGCTTTTCCTTGGGTGAAATAAATGTTACTGCTATACTGAAATCAGACTGTTTGTCATTTTCTAAGCTGAAATTTGAATGAGGTGAAAAGGCGAGAACAGACAAAATTTTATGATGGGTCTCTAGTGTATAAACCCATATGCAGAACACCACAGAAACGGGGTAAAAGTTTAACCGTTTATTAAAGGTTGAACACACAGAAAAACAAGAGCTGGTTCTGGTAGAGGTCCGGGACAGCATTCACTGAGAATCTGCAGAGATGGAGTGTTTGGTTAGCCAGGCAGCTGAGGAGACTTGATGGATGTTGATTCTGATTTGTACCTTGATGAGGTTCAGACAGATCACTGGAGAGGGGGAACCAATTGGGTCCAGAGACAGTGGGTTCAGCAGAGAGCTCAGCAGCAGCAGCGTCTAGCTTCAGACTAGAGAGTTTCAGACCTTGAAGTGATGTCCTAGCTCTCCATTGAGAGCTGGCCGGGGAATCCAGACAGATTGTCTTCAGGTTTGGCTTCCTAGGGTAGGCAGGCAGGTTTCCAAGCTAGCTCCTCTAGAGCTACAGACTTCAGAAGGACTTTCCTGTGAGCAGAGAAGACAGAGGCTGGTTAGAATCTAGTTACTCTCAAGAGTAGACTAAGATTCTCAAACGTGAAACAGAGGCTCAGGTTCTGCTAACCAAAACTCTCTGCTGGAGACAGGTGGCAGATCTCCAGATCCCAACACAAAATACAATTATTCTCTAAGTTTCTTTCACATAGTGAGCTTTGCAATATAAATGAGTCTGTTGGTGAATGGACAATATTAATAGGCTCTGCCTTGCCTTGTTGGAAAAACTGGTTATGACCTGTTCTCAGCTCAGGAACTAGGACCCGTATGATATCTGGTTGTTCAATAGCTTTGCCTTAATGAAAGAATTAGATCTGACTTATCAAGATATTCCTGCAAAAAGGTCTGATGTTGCAGGGGAAGGTAATGAAAACTGTTTGGAGCATGCTCTGGTTCTGATGCCAGATTGTTTCAGCCTTTATCCAGTCTCATGTAGAAGGACTGGTCAAATCACAGGTTATTAGCATTACAACAAGGACAGTTAGCAAGGTAGAGTGAATACACTAACTTAAAGAGGGGAGGGGGGGCTTGCAGGAAAACTGGAATTCTCCGGGACATCTAGTGTTGATTAGAGGCTGGAGCAGGTGGATCAGATGAACGGTAATGAGAATGAGAATCAAATGACTAATCAGACCAAACAGCAGCACCGATATTATGAGACCTTCAGGAAAAGAACTGCAAAAAAAAAAAAAAATAATAAGTTATACAAATATAGTGAAGTGCTCCTCTATAAAACAAAAACATATGAAGGAATGAACATCTGTCACTCAGAGTACAGGGAAGGAATAAACTCAGCGAGGTGGGCTGTGCCTAGAAGTCTGGTCAAGCAAAAGATTCTGGGAAACGTTATGGCTACTAAGCACCAGACCGGAATGTTGGGGATTCCTGTGCTAAAACAATAAAATCTATTATTTTTTAACTATGATGCATTTAATTGATACATTCAATTAGAAAATTTAAATAAAACCCAACATTAAAAACATAAATGTTACTAGCAAAATAAATTATAGCAATTAATACACTTGAATAAGAAACAAGCAAAGATGCAATGACTGGATTCTCCATCTCCTGTCTGATAATTGGCCGTTTGGGTCAGGATTAGAGGAGCTGAAGAGGCAGAGATGATTTCTCACAAAAATTACAGAAAGAAAAGAAAATACAGAAACCATAATCCAGAACCCATCAAAAAGAAACTCAGGAACCAAAAACTAGGAGACACTAGGGTGAGAAAAAGGGAATATGAGGAGAATCCAGCGAACAGTAACTGCAGAGAAGGAGCATGTATGTCAAACAGAACAATGAATAGAGTAATTAACTGATTGGGAGCAGGAGTGGATAGAAGAAACTAGAAGGGAGCTAAGGGACTGGAACAAGGGAGACAACAAAGAGTAAACAAGGTGCACAAATACAACCAGAAAACAACTAGAACAACACAAAATGAAAATGAAACCAATTACCTGGAAAACACAGAATGACAAAAATCAAAGTGTAACTGAAAACTCAAAAAGAAACTTAAACAGAACCAAAAGGTCCAGAAAAGGTAGAATCACGACGCTTTGATCTGCTGGGTGGAAAAAATCAACAAAGAGACTCTGTCAGAGAACTGAGTGAGAAGCAGGCCCATTAAACTTTATTATAGTTTAACTTTGATTGAGTGTTTGATCAGAAAGTCACCCTAACTTTCAGCCTGGAGCATTTTCTTCCCCCAGTCCCTGGTTTTCTGGCTCACCCTGTGAGCCTGTTACCTTCAATACGCCGAGACTGACCAGACTTTTAAAACCCAGCTTTATTTCTTAGTGTGTGATTCTAGCACAGTTTGAGGATTTTTACAAGCTGAGAGTTTTATGAAGTATTTCTGTATTTCATCTCAATTTTAGCTGTTCCTGATAGTAATAATATGTTTCTTTTGATCTGTTGTTGTTTAGCCAAATTTAATTAAACTCTAAGGCTTTTATTTAACTCTTTTTTTTTTTTTTTCTTTATTACGAATTAAAATTAAAAACAAACAAACTCACATTTGGCATAAATATTATTTATAATAAAAAAGTATCATAATTGTTTGAAAAAGAGTTTTGTAAGAAGTTAAGGCGAAATTATCAGGTATAAAATCCTTTAGTCAGACTCAACTTCAAATTAGCATTCAATGTAATCTGACAAAAATTCTTAACACGGCACATCATAAAAAAACTATTAGTCCACAATAAAGTGTATGAATTAATAATAATAAAAACATGTCAAACTATAGGAAAATTTAAACAAATAATGTCAGACAATATCATAAAAGGATACATGGAAATTAACAAGACCTGCTGAAAACCATGTATTATGTCTATTGTAATTTATTATCTGATTATAAATTAAAATAATGTAAATATTATAAATCACAACACGCCATCTCAAGGCGCTCTACAGAGACAATGCTGTCAGATTAAATACAGTGTTGAAGCTTATAGAGTAAATCTTCTCTAAAACTACCAGCATTTTGCAAAAGTTGCAGCAGCCTGACCTGATATGACTGGAATTTAAAACTCCTACTCGAGTCTCACTTATGAGAATTCAGACTCAATTTAGACTGAAGCTCTTGGCTTTACTTGAACCCCTGCACTTAGATTTAAAAAAAAGTTTCATCTCATGAAATGAAGAGTAAAAGAGCGCTGAAATAAAGGCCATGAATTGCTGCAGCAAACGTTTTGCTTTGAAATGTGAACCTGCTCTGTTAGTGATGGTCAGAAGGTGTGGAGCTTGGATGGACCCAGAAGCAGAAGAGCAGCTTAACGTGATCTACGTGA
This sequence comes from Cyprinodon variegatus, assembly GCF_000732505.1. Classification (NCBI taxonomy): domain Eukaryota; kingdom Metazoa; phylum Chordata; class Actinopteri; order Cyprinodontiformes; family Cyprinodontidae; genus Cyprinodon; species Cyprinodon variegatus. The sequence continues at coordinate 144,827 of NW_015151714.1, forward strand.
CTTTGCTAAAGTAGAACTACTGGACAGATTCTGAAAAATGAACCTGGCACGAAGGAAAACCAGAATCCTAAAATCAATACATAACCTAAACTTTGATTTTCTTTTTCCCCAACTGTATTAATTTAATCCATTCCCTTCTGCTTCCATGACATTTATCTGGTTGCTATATTTTTTGGTCCAATCAGATTGCAGATAGCAAGTTTAAGTTAAAAACAGAAAACAAGTTATTTGCACTTAACATTTTAAATAAGTAGAACTTCTAGGAGGATTTTAAATTCACTCTACTTATTTTAATTCATTATGTTGAGCATTCAGTTTTACAGTGTAATCATGCAGCACAGAATACCAGTGATCCCATTTCGTGACGTAATGGAGCTCCTGGTTCCATAACAGTCATTATGAGGATGATGGAAATATCTTCTAATAGAGTGATTCTGGTTCTGTTCATCTGTTCATAGAGCTCTGAACCTCTGTCACTTTTACACACGGTAGGTTTTAAAATGCTTTCCCAATAATACAGATTCTCCAACCTGGGAGAGGATAAGGAAACGAAAAGCAAATCTTATTTAGTGCAATATAAGCTTTAAAGCAAAATTTTAAATTTTCTATTTTTTATAACCTGAATGTCCAGTTATATTTCTAAAGAGTTAGATATTTATTATATAAATCTGCCTGCATGGTCAGTTTGGTTGGGAGTGAAATTAATTTCAGTTGGATAAAAGAATATAAAAATACTCAATGTTCATGTAATAATTTAGGACAAATTGGACGGGTTGGAATCAAAATGGCTCTTATTCCATGACTCAGACCTGCAGCAATTTCAGGATGGTTGTATGATAAAAATATGAAAATAAAGACAGATGATTGTTGGGATACCTGGGGGCACTAGTGGCTTTTAATCGACCGCAGACTGAGGAGAAAAGGATAAAAAGACATTTTCAGGGACGGCCTCTGGCCAGCCCGACATGAGGGCTCCATTTCTGGGTCTGACTCTCATCCTGTGCATCACCGCCTCGTCCAGCTCTGTCTTCTCTCTCCAGCGGTGCAGGATAGCTCAGGCTGTTGGGATGTCCTGCTGCAAACTGTCTCACTCTGATAACGTTAAGTGCTCATAAAGTGTTGTTGAAAATGTAAGGAAATCAGTCTAAATATGGATCTAATATTGGAGGGAGGGCTTCTCAATTAATTGCATTTCCAATTACAGAGTCACTGATTTTTAATCACACTACTTAACAAGTTTAGAACACTGAATTTCTCCCTCTACCCCTTTAGGTAGCAGTAATGAACATCGAAACAAAATTACATTCGCAATTTTGTTCAAAAAAGAATCGCAATTTAGATTTTTGACTAAATCGTTCAGCCGTAATTGAGACTAATGACCTTTAATGTGTCTATATTTGATTTAGCACCTAATTCATTGTTTTTACCATTTCCCCCAAAACATTCAGTTTTGGCTTCTGTTGTATGTTACACATCCCACAGTAACCATAAAAACCATAAATTAAAGCATTAAACATTTCTAGATTACTTTTTTTATTTGGTAGAAATAACTGATCTAAATCCTCTGGGATTGCTTTACACTCATCCCACATTTATCCCAAAGGTGGTCTTTGAGGTAAAGGTCAGAAGAGAGCGAGAAACGTCTCCCATGTCAAACTTGTTCATTTATGCCTTTGATCATTTCTGTCCAGGCATGTTGGGACAGAACAGACCACCCCCCCCCCACTACTCCCACACACTGTGGAGCATGAAATCACCTCAAATGCAGTGTTATGCTGAAGCATTAAAAGTTCCTTTCTTTGGAGCTGAAAGCAAAGCCGGACGAAGGAAAAACAAGCCAGCGCCTTCATCACCTCTGCTGCAGCTTTTCACTTCATACAATGGAGGCAGGTCCCCAGGCAAACCCAGAATAATCCATTTGGTCGTCAGGAAGTGACACATGATTTGTCTTCTCAGTGATCCAGAGTCCCTTTGCATTATGTTCCCCCCCCCCAACCTTTCATTGATGCAGAGCCTGGCTGCAGCCGCTCAGGCCATGAAGACCTAACCTATGCAGCCCTCTCTGCACCGTCCTTCAGCTACATAGTCTGAAGATTAATGACGGATTGAGGTCTGTAGGATGTGACTCTGCAGAAAGATGGTGACCTTTGAGTGCTGCACACCTCAGAATCCACTGACCCCGTCTATGATTTTACATCCCACTGTTTGGCTGAGGTGATGTCAGTCACAATCATTTCCATTTGGCTGTTAATTTTCACGACTGGACCTTTTGGACATGAAAGACATCCTGCACCCCACAAATCGCCAAACACTCATAATAGCAGTATTTATAAAAGCAAGATTCTATGTTATTATGTCCAAGTGTTAAATAGTACAGTCTGTGTATGATAATGTTTGTAGATAACCTATGCAAAGACAGAAGCAGAGATGGTGGGTTCAATGAAGTCTGTGGCAACTGAAGCATAAATCCAGATTAAACAGGCAGGGAACTAAAGCCCCTGCAACACCTTAGCCAGCGTATGCCTGACGACGGGGGAATTTACCATTAGGCTGTTTACCTTCAGGCTCGCCTAGGGCTGCATAAAACCTTTATATGTCTGG
>NW_015151714.1:148872-150910 GCF_000732505.1 Cyprinodon variegatus
ATTTTCAATCAGGAAAAAAATGTGCGATTAAAATGCGATTAATCGCGAGTTAACTCAGGCATTGATGCGATTAATCGCGATTAAAAAATTTAATCGATTGACAGCACTAGTGTTTCAGCGTGCTTCAGTGTGCTTTCAGTTTGCTCAAAACTTATACGAAACATCACTCATCCAACGTATGCCAGTGTTTTTCCCCGATTTTTCATACGTCAGGCATACGCTGGTCTAAATCGTCATGGTGTGAGAGGGCCTGTACGAACCAAAAAAAGGGACACTGGGAAGGAACATACATACAAAAGAGAAGAAGAGAATCCAGCAAAGAGGAACTACTCAGAAGGTGTATATATGGGAGAAACTAAATAAATGGGGTAATCGGGTGATAGGGGGCAGGTGTGGACAGGAGCAACCAAAAAGGAGCTGAGGGGAAAGAAAAGGGACACTAGGGGCAACGAAGAATAACCAGCTGCACCAGGGATCCAACTGTAACTAGGAAAGAACCTATTCTAAGCTAAAGGAAATAAAACTAATGACTATGGCTTAAGTTAAATGCTGAAAAGAGAGAACTGAAAGAAATAACAATAGAGAATAAAACTAACAATTTGAAAGGGATATAAATCTTGACAAACACAGAATAAAATAAAGAACAACTGAGAAGCCAAAAAGGAAACTTAAACAGAACCAAAAAGTCCAGAAGGGAAGAATCATGATACTGAAAGTTCAAACTCATTAAACATCAATTATAAACTTAAAAAAACAACAATTAGATGTTCCTCACAGTTGAGCCTAATCTCACACAGATGTGAAAGTTTAGGTTGAAAGAACAACTCGCGAATCTTAAAATACAAAAATGTTTCGCTTCTTCAAACCTTTCCACTTCAAACATGAGCAACTGAATGAAGCTGTTCTGCTGTTGTTTTACATCGAGACACATTTGATGCTCTGGGTTGAACAGTTCAGTATAGAAATAGTTGTTCTAGCAGCAGCCAATCTAAATGATCGTGCAGCAGAGGAATCTATGTGCCCTTTTCTTCCTGCAGGTCTGTGCAGGACCTCATCATGGCAGGTGATGGGGTGAAAACCTCAGCAAACCAACAGTGCTGGAACATCCACAAGAGCCAGCAGGGAAACCTGGCTTTCAAATGATCCACAGCTGCATGTGAAGGACGATTTCCCACATCTGGGACAGGGAGATAACGTGCTGTGCAAATTAAACAGTAAAAAAAGCAGGAAATCAATCTAAGATCTAATGCATCCCTGAGAAACATCATGCATAAATACCTATTTAGTAAAAACCTTTTGCAAAATGGTTTAACCTTCAACTTGCCAATAGCACATTGCACTTTTGCTAAACAAAAACAGCTCAGCTCTTATTTTAACAAATCTAAAATCTATGATTATCTTATTAGGACGATGGATTGAAAAGTGGATGAATGAACATGGCTGACATTTGCATGGTTTGGGAAAGGTCTTCTCAGAAAAATACTGTGCTCCTCTCGGTCAGGGAGGGAACAGCCATGTTCGCTCAGTCGTGGCTGAATTCAGAGTAATTATTTTTGTTCTTTGCAACAGGGCAGCTCTGACATCAACACCCCAAAAACACTAAACAAATAATGTATGACCTCAATACCAGTTGATAAGCCGCACTTGATCCCTTCTGTAATAGGACCACCAGCTGGGGAGAAGCGTGCACACCGCCTAATTGTGCATATAGGCTGTTGGGGGCAGTCATAGGTAAGATGTGAGTTTGCCAGGCAGCAGGTAAAACGTATGGCAAGCTGTCACAGAGAAGCCCTGGCATTCTATCTGAAGATGAAGAAAAGAAAAGGATGAGGGGAAGACAAACAAGTCTTAGTGAAAGATGATATATCCTAGAGCTTAGAAAAAGATCCAGGTTGAAATGTCTCCACATGATAGAAGCAGAGGTGATCAGAGAACCTCAGCATGCCTCCTATGCCAGAAAACCTGCTGAAAGATTTTATGGTATCTGCTTCTAATTTAGCATAAATAAAATTAATATTGAAGGTACAGAAACCTCCCA
>NW_015151714.1:152679-156528 GCF_000732505.1 Cyprinodon variegatus
ACTTCTGAATGTGACCCAGTTTAGAGTTGTAACAGAAGTCAGAGGAGTATAGGGTGAGGAGGACAGGGGCCAGAACTGTCCCTCTGGGGCTCCAGGGATGCGGACCACAGTGTCAGAGACGGTGTCTTTCAGCCTCACATACTGTGGCCTCCAGAACATACTTGATCAGGACCAGTGTTGGGCACGTTACTTTGAAAAAGTAATTAGTTATCGTTACTAGTTACTTCTCCCAAAAAGTAACTGAGTTACTAACTGAGTTACTCCACAATAAAAGTAACTAGTTACTAGTAAAAGTAACTATTGCGTTACTTTTGCATTTCTCGCCTCCGTAACCCTCCCCACCCAGCCCCCACCTTCTCGCCGTGTGTTTCCAAAGCCAGCTGAATAGAGCAGATGACAAAGACAAGAACCTGCAGAGAGTTTAGCATTTATTGCAACTCAACCTAAATGACATCGGGGGGAACGCTATCTGACGAGCTTATAAACCCTTCAGATAGCGTTCCCCCTGCTTAACATGGGGGGAACAGTATCTGATGCGGTGTAAATATCATCAGGCTGCATTACCTCTATACATCTGGTGAGTCTGGTGAGTGAATGATCTGGTGAGTGAATGAAATTAATAACTGGGTCTAATGTCTCATTCTGAAATCCTGTGTGTTTGGGTTGTTATAGATACTGCAACATCTGTCTGTCTGTCTGTCTGTCTGTCTGTCTGTCTGTCTGTCTGTCTGTCTGTCTGTCTGTCCGTCCGTCCTTCCGTCCCTTTCTCCATAAAGGCTAACATTTGATCCTTAAGGCTCTCCGTAGTTCCCCTGTAGCGCGAGCACAGGGCGACTGTTGCGCGCCTTTAGTGAGCAAGCGTGTTTCCTGTCGCCTGCGCGGTGAATCTTGCCGCCTGCGCTGTGCGGAGATGCAGGGGAAACCGTATGTGATGGGGAAACGCAGCTCGACGTAACACCGGTATTTCCATCTGGAAAACGCCGTTTTGTTGCTGGAGTCCTCCTGACTCTCCATCTCTCTGTGTGTGTAAAGTCCTATCATGAAAAAAAAGTTCATTGTGCGACCTGAGTAACGCGCAGTAATGGGGTGTCTGCAATGGTAACTGCGTTATAGTTACAGTTAAAGTAATTAGTTAGATTACTCGTTACTAAAAAAAGGTAACGCCGTTACTGACAACGTCGTTAGTCCGATCACTGATGAGGACACAGGTCTGTAGTTGCGTTCTTGTGAATTGAGAAACGGCCTGTGACTAGATTTAATCAGCTGGTTTTCCTTACAACCTAACATTACAACTTTTTTAGAAGAATTTAAACCTTTAACTATGGATGATCTGATTGAATTGTTTCTGTAAAGTGCTTTGAGATAATGCGTGTTGTGTTTTGGAGCTTTACAAGTAAACTGAATTGAATTGCTGTTTTTGTCAGTTCCTGAAATTTGTAGACAGTAGATGAACTGGAGTTAACTCAGTGCTTATGGAACTTTTAACAGCCTTAAAAACAATAACAAGAGGATTAAAAGTGAATGGCCATGAAAGGCAGAAACACTTGAGCAGCTGGGTGCAGAGAGAGAGGGAAAAAAAACAAAACTGCCCCCGCATGAAGACGTCTTGTCTAAGAATCTGGTTGTAAAACAGATAAGAACAACAGCTGACAGCTTTTCATCACAGTTTATAATCCATCATCTCTATCGTTCTCCATTAACTCTCCAACATGGTGAAAAGAGAACGTGTTCATGCGGTCGAGGGCTCCTGGAACTCTGTATGGAGTGACTGTCACGGTCGACTGCACAAAGACATGAAATTGCTGCAAAGTATGAGAAACAATATGCAGCATACCAATTACATCCCACTTCCTTCTTATTCCAAAAGCATTATGTTCTGCCATTTCATCAGAAACCCAAGAGTCAGAGATCAACAGGCTCTTTTCCTGTGATACTGTCGCTATAGGTTGGGCACAAATAAAGCCACCATTATAGATTTTGAATGAATATTCTTGCAGGAAAATTTCAACATAGCTCTTCCATTTTCATGCAGCAGATAAGCAACAGTGAATGAATTGTTATTCAGTCTATTCAGCTGAGTTTAGATTTTTCTAAATATAAAGAAAACAGGAAAAATAAAAGCACACAGAACCAGTTAGAGAACAGCATAGGCCCATGCTTTAGTTATTGTATAGATTTAATAAAAAGCTTACAATTATTTCCATTTCAGACCCATTCATCACAATCATGTTTACTGGCCTTGTTGTTTATGTGTTTATTAATTCATTATCATCAAGTAAATGCAGACAGGATTTAAAGCAAGAGTTTTATTTTTAACTTTTTGTCAGAAACTCTGTATTACTGAACAGATGATACAAAGTCTGATACCATGTGGTGCTTAGAAGGTTTATTGGAAGGTTTCAAAGATGATAGATCAAACTGGAGATGTTGGCAAACAGAGAACACCTGAGAAGGCAGGTGATGGTTGAACTGGCTGGTTACTGGGAGCAGTAGTGCTGGAAGTGATGAGAAGCCAAATAGGGGGCAAGGTTAGCGCAGAAAGGCAGGTGGTGTGCACATGCACTGGAACGAAGAACCAATTAGGGCAGAATGAGCACAGGTACACAGGAAGTCAGGTGGTGTACAGAAGCACTGAAAAGATACCAAAAGCAAAACTAAAACCACACCTACAGGTTGAAACAACTTTTCAGTTCGGTGACCTGGTGTCCCTAATCAGGGTAGATGTCTGGCTGGTGGAGCTCAGGGTTATAGCTGATGAAGCATGGAACTCAGGCAGCAGGCTGTGAGCCATTCAGGGTGAAGTTAATCCCTGACCAGCAAAGAAGGTCCCTTAGAAGCTGGCAGTAGAGGAACCATGGAGGCAGTTGCTGATGGAGCAGATATCTAGGGGGGCAGAGGTGCAGCAAAGCTAAAGTCCAAAGGCCCCAACAGGCAATGGGTGGATCCCATGATGAGGTTTGGCTTTTAAACAACATTGCATATTTGGTTGAGGCTTGGACCAGGCTGGACTCTGGCCAGACGGCTGGTGACTTGGCCCCAGGCCAGAGGTCTAGAGGCTTTGGCTCAGGCCTGGTCTGGAAAACTTGATGGGCAAGTTTTCCAGATCAGGCTTAAGCCAAAATCTTCATTGGTTTGGGCCTAAAGTTTGTAAGCTAAAATGGCTCAAATTGTGGCCAAGGGAAGATGAAACCACCACAGAGCTCCAGGCACTTGGAGCATCAGTGGATCCAGGACTGGGCCAGGGAGACTTAGAGTTTCTTGGAAGCCTGGAGTGCTTGGAACCTCAGTCAATCGTTGGGTGCCCAGGGCTGACAGACTAGCTCTGCTTAGGGTCAGGGAAGAAAAGAAAACCCACCTGGACCCAATGGCTTGGGTTGAGGCATCCAATAGAAGCCCAGTGAGTGGATCAAGATGTCCAGCAGAGCTCCAGTGACTTGGATTGTAGTGTCCAGCTGACCCCAGTGACAGGAAGCAAAGCATCCAGCTGACCCTCCATAAAGAGATCAGAAGCTGTGGCAGTCCCCACAATCACATTGACTGCAACATATACCACTGCATCCTATTGAGATTTAGCGATGAGAACCGAAGCAGCAGCGTGTTCCTAATTCCCAGCAGCAAGAGCAAAAGCAGCATTGAAACTGATGTGTGTGGATATATGAAGAACTCCAGACTACTTGGATGTAAAATAATTACCATCATGGCTTCGTGTCAAGCTGCTGCCTACCTTTGTGAAGCAGGAAAAAGACTAAAACAAAGTGAATCCAGTAGAACTTTTTATTGCCTATCTTGTTGGGAGCTGGAGAAATCCCACCTTTCTCCAGCAGAGTCCGCCGTGGATCCTCTGAGGGA
>NW_015151714.1:156625-158146 GCF_000732505.1 Cyprinodon variegatus
GCTGAAGCAGGTACGGACTCTGCTGATGAACTCCTCTCCAGAACCAACAGTGACTCTCCCAAAGCTAACCTCAAGAACCCTCAAGGTACAATCAGTAAAACTTCTGGAAGTCAAACCTCTGTTGGCAACGCTAACTGAACTGTCTCTCACGCAGACTCCTGTGAACCAGAATCCAGGCCCCGAACCTGAACCTGAATATTCAGTGTGCTTGTGCATAAATAAAACTGTTAAACTTTCATCCTTGTGTCCGTCAGTGGTGTTCTGCATACTTGGGTCGCTTTCAGTGAACCCATCATGACATATCTGGAATGGGTGACAATAGTTGAAGAAACTTTTGACTCTAAAAATGGTATCTGTGCCCTATTTGTTGGTACTCGCCGATACCGATACCAACATTTTAGTGCTGGATCTGGGCCCCTCCGATACTGGTATTGGTCCAACACTGCTGAAAACACAAGCTGGTGGCTGAGGTGGCTACAGTATATGGCAGAGTGAGACACTGCAGTATCAGTACCAGGAGCAGATATCAGCTTGGATCTCTACAACAACTCTCCTAAGAAGACTTTAAGAAGACTTTATTTTTATTCCTGAGCAGAGTCCAAGTGTCCATCATACAGCAATGCCAGAGCTCAATGCTTGTGTTGGTGATGGATTCATTGTTGACCCGATCGTTCTGTTACAAGAGGCTTCAGGTATGCCCAACATTCAGTTAGACACAGTGTTGCATGTAAAGGTTTACTGAATTTGTGTGGGTGAATTGAAGTGTGGGTAAACAGACTGGTGTAAGTGGAACATGCTGGTAGCAGGCTATAAAGGTGAAGGATGGTTGGAGATGCTGGTAACAGTCTGGACAGGATGGTTGCAGGCTTGAGAAGGCGGATGACTGCTTGACAGGCTGGTGACTGGCAGAGGCCAGCCATTTAGAAACCAGAGTAGGAGGCTGTTGAGAATCCAGTGAAGGCATGTCAAACAGGTGAACACTTTAAGGCAGATGGTGCATGGAAGCACTGGAACCTCACAGAGGTAAGGAGACATATTGGCAGAGACTGACAGAGGATTGTGTTAATGGCCACAGCAACAGCTGGGAGGAATGAGGAGGATTAAGGGAGAAGAAAATGGGCCTGTTTACTCTAATCAACAGAGTGGAGCACAGCAGCATGTGAAGGGCGTAGGTTTGATTTGAACTTTGGTAGGGACACTATTGGTCTTCAGTTTCATTGGTCCTTTGGAAAAATATTCCTGCTCTTTTTTATGCTTATTGTGAGCATCATGGCACATTTTGTTTAAAGAGAACAGCAGCATTTCTGCTACATTAATACTAATCTTATCAGCACTACACTCACTAGATGCTGTTTATCAATGTTTAAAGCATCATCAGCTCTGATCAATCTGGAATTAGGACTTTTTTCCACTTTGAAAAGTTTTGCATTTAAACGTACCGTATTTTCACGACTATAAGGCGCACTTAAACGTCTTTTTTCCCCCTCAAAATGTGCGGTGCGCCCTATGGTGCGGTGCGCC